>NW_027208640.1:0-51152 GCF_027789765.1 Dendropsophus ebraccatus
TGTGTATTTTAAATATAGCAGGGGAACGATTATCTGGTGAATCAAATATGCTAGCAATTTACTGGACTGGTTGCCCAGTTCAAACGCAGACTGTTTATTAAAAAATAGTCTCCTGTTAGCCTTCTCCTGTAGTACGTGCAAATATTGTCTACCAGCCGTTAGCCATGCCTCCTCGCAACATCAGAAGGATCCGCTATATATGACCTCTCGAGCATTGCACATTTCACCTCAAGAGCCCGCTCCTCTGCATCACCCACCTTTTTAACATGAGATCGAGGATTGTAAGCAACCCCTAAGGTAGGCCTTAAGGTTCCCCGAGGACCAACTTATCCTCATGATCCCCATTTAATTGGAGGAAAATTTGTAGCTGATCAGGTATGCGATCGTTATCTGTAAATAAAGTCAGCCAAAAAGGATTTAATTCCAGGTCCGTACACTTCGATCAGGAGGACCCAAGGTGAAAGCCAGAGGTGAGTGATCCGAGACAGATCGGGTGAGATAGGCAATGTCGGTTATGTTAGAAATGAGAGATGGGTTACCCAAAACATAGTCAATAAGAGACAAAGTCCTACTCCCTACAGTAAAGCAGGAGAACACAGAGGAGGTCGGATAGAAATGGCGGTACGCATCCAACCATCCTAACTCAGAGAGCAATTGTGCCAGAGGAGATGAGGAGGTAAGTAAAGAAGGGTCAGCTCCCTGTTTATCATAATAAGGGTGCAGGAGCATATTAAGGTCCCCCATACACATAATCTGGGCACTGGGATATGCCGCAGCAAAAGCCGCAGCCTGATGCAGCACACCCAGGGTCCCAGGAGGAGGGTTATATATTCCCAGTAAAACAAAAGGGACTGTTGTCAATAGGGCATGAATAAACAAAAAACGTTCCTCAGAGTCGGATTTACAGGTTTGCACTTCCCATTTCAAGGACTTATGTACTAACATAGATACACCCCTAGAATAGAAGTATGACAGGAATGACCAGCCCACTGTACCCAAGGTTTACGTAACCACCCGTGGTGCTCAGGAGTGAGGTGCGTTTCCTGCAGACACACTATATGAGGGCTATGCTTACGAATAAGAGCATGTATCATAGCCCTTTTCCGAGGATGTCCCATCCCTCTTACATTCCAAGAGAAGATTCTAATGGACATCATACCAGATTAAAACATGGAAGGTACCGATAAGTATTAAGTGTAAGATCATAAAGAGTGAGTGCGGTAAATAGAAAGACTGTAATCTGCCTTGCCAACAAAAACAATGAACAAAAACAACAAACAACAGCCCGAAGGGTCAGACGACCGTAGTCAACAGAACAAGTGAAAGATATGTAATAATGTGGCATTAGTTACGGGGAAGTCCCGCGTGTCTGTAAGAGCAAAGGAGGACCGCCACCCCAGTGAAAAACCACAGCCCCCGGGTGGCCACAGTATAATAAGCAAAGCATGTAAAAACAAAGTAAACATAACATGTAAGAGTATCAACATGGGGAGAGAGCCGGCTGCTCCAAACCTAAGATGCATGTAGTCATAGCACCATCTAGTGGAAAACGTTTTAACTGAAATATGGAACATCTTATACATTTAAGAACTAAAAGAATGTAAGGTAACTCAAAAGAATATATGCAGAGGAAGATCAGGAGTATAGGGGTGAGTATAGAAGGCACATTGCACAGGACAGAACCATCTCACCCAGAATGGTCATTGAGACAGAAACGTCCCGAGTCCTCAGACCTGCGGCATCGGTCTTTTACAGCGCACCCCATCATCCGCCTCCCGAGACGAGAAAAAGACGGTTCTGTCCCCATCTACAACTCTCAGAGGCACCGGATACGTCATGGAGTATGGGATTTCCAGCTCACGGAGACATCGATTCACAGCCGTGAAGGAGGCGCGTTTTCTTCTGGAGATCAGCGGAGAAATCCGGGAAGATGGATACACTGGCTCCATTATAGGTGATGTCTTGCAGCTGTCTTGCCAGACGCAGAACCAGATGACGATCATTATAATTAAGCAGTCAAGCTAGTAGGGGCCGCGGCGGAGATCCCGGTGGTAGCGGTCTGGTCAGGACTCGATGGGCCCGCTCAACAGCAAAAGCAGCAGAAAACGGAGCATTAGGGAACAAGTCTCTGAGCCAGTTTTCCACAAATTTGCCAGGATCTGCTCCCTCAGAACGTTCAGGCAGGCCAATAAATCTCAGATTATTTCGCCTAAGGCGGTTTTCTAGATCATCAGCCTTCTCCTTCCACGCCTCAGAAGATTTCTCAAGAGCAGTTATAGCAGCAGGCATAGGAGCTGTTCTATCCTCTATATCTGAGATACGGTCCTCAGCATGACGGACCCTCTCTCTCAAGTTCTGGAAGTCCTGTCTCAATAGACTTATGTCAATCTTCACCTCCTCTAACATACCTGTTAAGGAGGCTTTGCACCCGGTTATAGCCGCCAGCAGTTCCCGCAGCGTGGGCTCCGCAGGTTCTTCCTGTTCACCTCCTGCATCGTGCTGGTGATCGGAGGAGTGATGCTGCTGAGCAGGGACCTGTGGCAGGCGGGAGCTCTGCTGCGCAGAGAAGCCGGCGCCATCTTGGCCGAGCGCGCGGGCATAAGTTTGCAGCCTTTCCGCCCCGGCGGGTGTCTTGTTGGGGCACATGTCGGCCTTCCGGGTGGCAGAGCGGGATAGGAGACGCTGCGGTAAGCCGGGGGAAGCCAGGATGAGGACAGGATAGCAGGAGACACGAGACTCTGCACGGAGCTACCGCTACATGCGACCGTCCGCTCCATCGCTTAAGCCATGCCCCCCCGGAAATACAGTCCTACCACATCACATGTAAGCCAATGATAGTAAGGCGGTATGTTGAAATACAGTCCTACCACATCACATGTAAGCCAATGATATTAAGGCGGTATGTGGGAATACAGTCCTATCATTAGCTTACATGTGATGTAGTAGGACTGTATTCCCACATACCGCCTGACTATCATTGGCTTACATGTGATGTAGTAGGACTGTATTCCCATATACCACCTGACTATCATTGGCTTACATGTGATGTAGTAGGACTGTATTCCCATATACCGCCTGACTATCATTGGCTTACATGTGATGTAGTAGGACTGTATTCCCATATACCGCCTGACTATCATTGGCTTACATGTGATGTAGTAGGACTGTATTCCCATAAACCGCCTGACTATCATTGGCTTACATGTGATGTAGTAGGACTGTATTCCCATATACCGCCTGAATATCATTGGCTTACATGTGATGTAGTAGGACTGTATTCCATATACCGCCTGACTATCATTGGCTTACATGTGATGTGCTCGGACTGTATTCCCATATACCTCCTGACTATCATTGGCTTACATGTGATGTAGTAGGACTGTATTCCCACATACCACCTGACTATCATTGGCTTACATGTGATGTAGTAGGACTGTAGTCCCATATACCACCTGACTATCATTGGCTTACATGTGATGTAGTAGGACTGTATTCCCATATACCTCCTGACTATCATTGGCTTACATGTGATGTGTAGGACTGTATTCCCATATACCGCCTGACTATCATTGGCTTACATGTGATGTAGTAGGACTGTAGTCCCATATACCACCTGACTATCATTGGCTTACATGTGATGTAGTAGGACTGTATTCCCATATACCACCTGACTATCATTGGCTTACATGTGATGTAGTAGGACTATATTCCCATATACCGCCTGAATATCATTGGCTTACATGTGATGTAGTAGGACTGTATTCCCATATACCGCCTGACTATCATTGGCTTACATGTGATGTGCTCGGAATGTATTCCCACATACCGCCTGACTATCATTGGCTTACATGTGATGTGGTAGGACTGTATTCCCATATACCACCTGACTATCATTGGCTTACATGTGATGTGCTCGGAATGTATTCCCACATACCGCCTGACTATCATTGGCTTACATGTGATGTAGTAGGACTGTATTCCCATATACTGCCTGACTATCATTGGCTTACATGTGATGTAGTAGGACTGTATTCCCATATACCACCTGACTATCATTGGCTTACATGTGATGTGCTGGGACTGTATTCCCATATACCACCTGACTATCATTGGCTTACATGTGATGTGCTCGGACTGTATTCCCATATACTGCCTGACTATCATTGGCTTACATGTGATGTAGTAGGACTGTATTCCCATATACTGCCTGACTATCATTGGCTTACATGTGATGTGCTCGGACTGTATTCCCATATACCTCCTGACTATCATTGGCTTACATGTGATGTAGTAGGACTGTATTCCCGTATACCACCTGACTATCATTGGCTTACATGTGATGTGGTAGGACTGTATTCCCGTATACCACCTGACTATCATTGGCTTACATGTGATGGAGTAGGACTATATTCCCACATACCGCCTGACTATCATTGGCTTACATGTGATGTAGTAGGACTGTATTCCCATATACCGCCTGACTATCATTGGCTTACATGTGATGTGCTCGGACTGTATTCCCATATACCTCCTGACTATCATTGGCTTACATGTGATGTAGTAGGACTGTATTCCCATATACCGCCTGACTATCATTGGCTTACATGTGATGTGGTAGGACTGTATTCCCATATACCGCCTGACTATCATTAGCTTACATGTGATGTGCTCGGACTGTATTCCCATATACCGCCTGACTATCATTGGCTTACATGTGATGGAGTAGGACTGTATTCCCATATACCGCCTGACTATCATTGGCTTACATGTGATGTAGTAGGACTGTATTCCCATATACCGCCTGACTATCATTGGCTTACATGTGATGTAGTAGGACTGTATCCCCATATACCTCCTGACTATCATTGGCTTACATGTGATGTGCTCGGACTGTATTCCCACATACCGCCTGACTATCATTGGCTTACATGTGATGTAGTAGGACTGTATTCCCACATACCGCCTGACTATCATTGGCTTACATGTGATGTAGTAGGACTGTATTCCCATATACTGCCTGACTATCATTGGCTTACATGTGATGGAGTAGGACTATATTCCCACATACCGCCTGACTATCATTGGCTTACATGTGATGTAGTAGGACTGTATTCCCACATACCGCCTGACTATCATTGGCTTACATGTGATGGAGTAGGACTATATTCCCATATACCTCCTGACTATCATTGGCTTACATGTGATGTAGTAGGACTGTATTCCCACATACCACCTGACTATCATTGGCTTACATGTGATGGAGTAGGACTGTATTCCCATATACCGTATGACTATCATTGGCTTACATGTGATGTAGTAGGACTGTATTCCCATATACCGTATGACTATCATTGGCTTACATGTGATGTGGTAGGACTGTATTCCCATATACCGCCTGACTATCATTGGCTTACATGTGATGTGGTAGGACTGTATTCCCATATACCGCCTGACTATCATTGGCTTACATGTGATGTGCTCGGACTGTATTCCCACATACCGCCTGACTATCATTGGCTTACATGTGATGTAGTAGGACTGTATTCCAACATACCTCCTGCTATCATTGGCTTACATGTGATGTGGTAGGACTGTATTCCCACATACCTCCTGACTATCATTAGCTTACATGTGATGTAGTAGGACTGTATTCCCATATACCACCTGACTATCATTGGCTTATTACATGTGATGTAGTAGGACTGTATTCCCATATACCGCTGACTATCATTGGCTTACATGTGATGTGGTAGGACTGTATTCCCATATACCGCCTGACTATCATTGGCTTACATGTGATGTAGTAGGACTGTATTCCCATATACCTCCTGACTATCATTGGCTTACATGTGATGTAGTAGGACTGTATCCCCATATACCGCCTGACTATCATTGGCTTACATGTGATGGAGTAGGACTATATTCCCATATACCGCCTGACTATCATTGGCTTACAGGTGATGTAGTAGGACTGTATCCCCACACACCGCCTGACTATCATTGGCTTACATGTGATGTGCTGGGACTGTATTCCCACATACCGCCTGACTATCATTGGCTTACATGTGATGTGCTGGGACTGTATTCCCACATACCGCCTGACTATCATTGGCTTACATGTGATGTAGTAGGACTGTATTCCCACATACCTCCTGACTATCATTGGCTTACATGTGATGGAGTAGGACTATATTCCCATATACCGCCTGACTATCATTGGCTTACATGTGATGTGGTAGGACTGTATCCCCATATACCGCCTGACTATCATTGGCTTACATGTGATGTAGTAGGACTGTATTCCCATATACCGCCTGACTATCATTGGCTTACATGTGATGTAGTAGGATTGTCCCACATACCACCTGACTATCATTGGCTTACATGTGATGTGCTCGGACTGTATTCCCACATACCGCCTGACTATCATTGGCTTACATGTGATGGAGTAGGACTGTATTTCCATATAAGGCTATGTTCACACAACTTTTTTTCAGCTCCGTTTAAAATTATGTTGGTCATTTTGAGTCTAAAAGAACGGACATTATTTAGCAGCCTTGCCTCCCCTTAGTGCAATGACTCCTGTTTGTACATTCTTCTAGTTTGGTTACTAATTGGACTTTGGGTGTGGCAAAATTGAAACTTCCATTGAATGTAGTAGTAAAAACGGAGAAAGAACGGTGACGGAAGAAAAACTGTGTCACAACTAATAAAACGTCCACTGTTTGCAAAAGACTCCTGAAAATAATGATCATGTTCATTATTTTGCCGTCCGTGGTAAAAACGTCCGTTATTCAATACACTGTGTGTATTGGACGGCCGTCTTCCCATTGACTTCAATGCATTGCCATTGCAGTCAGTTAAATCGCGGCAAAAACAGACATTTTTGTAAATAGCAAAATCGTCCGCCTTTTCTCTATTTTTGACGTTGTGTGTACATTGCCTATCACTGCATAGTAAACATAGGAGATAGACTGGAGAAACTGAGTGTCTCTGGCTGCTTCATACACGTGTGTCTCTGACCAACTCACTAACACACACTGCACTGGACTTCCTGTCCACACAGGGCTTACTAGCTACTTCCCCAGGGGCTGTGCATGTGTGGAGAGCAGGGATAGGTAGAGGAAGAGACAGTATCTTCTAGAGGTCAGCACAGACCACATGGTACAATAACAACAGTAACCTTTGCTTACTTCAGCTGTGCAAGACATAACAAGGTTTAAAATAACACTGGCACCTAGTGGTAAAACTATAGAATGCTACCTTCATCACCACTGACCTGAAGAGAGAACTTTACGAAAGGTTCCTAGGGCACTTAACTATAGGATACCACACTTACAGGTGATGTAGTAGGATTGTATTCCACATACTGCCTGACTATCATTGGCTTACATGTGATTGGTAGGACTGTATTCTCACATACCGCCTGATTGATGTAACCGCTGGAGAGATTTAGGGAGAACAGCAGGTGCAGCTTATGAGAGAGGCCCCAAACTACATCTCCCATCTCTCCCTGGGACAGTGAGCTGAGGGGAGCAGGAAGTGATGCTGCGCTGGGAGGAAGAGGAGGAGCCAGAGAGAGACAGTGCATGGTGGGCAGCATGGTCTGAGGAGAGGAGACCCCCCACCTGTGCTGTGTCTGAGGAGAGGAGACCACCTCCTGTGCTGTGTCTGAGGAGAGGAGACCACCTCCTGGGCTGTGTCTGAGGAGAGGAGGACCCCCTCCTGTGCTGTGTCTGAGGAGAGGAGACCACCTCCTGTGCTGTGTCTGAGGAGAGGAGACCACCTCCTGGGCTGTGTCTGAGGAGAGGAGACCACCTCCTGGGCTGTGTCTGAGGAGAGGAGACCACCTCCTGGGCTGTGTCTGAGGAGAGGAGACCACCTCCTGTGCTGTATCAGAGGTAATAGAGACCTGACAGCTGAGAGAGGAAGGACTGAGCCCAGACAGGACCCCCCAGCTCCTGTGTGTCCAGTGAGGAGGATCCTGCCCCCCCTCCCTCTGTGAGATCCTTCCTAAATGCTGCGGCTCCATGTTGGGGGTCTGCACTGAGCCTGGGGTGTAGATCAGCAGCAGTGTGAGTAACCCTTTGTATCCCGGCTGGTGAAGCTGTGACTGGACATTGACTAATAAAGAATCACAGCTTAGACCTTGTTGGAATCTGTTCTGTTCACAAGAGCCGTGACCTGGTGGATGGTTCAAGCTGCAATTCCTTTGTTATTAAGTGCACCAACAACTTCTAAAGTGCGCCAACTGGACCCCAACGTATAGACATTTATCTTACTATCTGGCTGCAGCCTGACTTATTGCATATAGTCAGTGTGGATGTATGTGCCGGCCTGGTGTGCAGTGACTGTGTGTGAGGAGAGTCACCTCCTCGAGTCTAAATTGTTAGAGTGCTCACACTAGTCACCCTTTTTACCAAACAACCCCCCTTCCTGCTTGCTGAAGTGTTTCCACTTTCAGGCTCGATTCACACGTAGTAATAGTGCGTCCGTATGTACGGATGTAATAGTGCGGCCGTATATTTGATGTTTGGTGTGTATGCTGGGAAGTATAGGTATATGCGGCTGCACAGTGCACACTCCGTATGAGTTTCTGGCCTGATTGTATCCGGGTCCGTAAAAAATGAGCAAGACCATTATTTTCCGGGCCGAAATGGTCCAAGTCGACCGTAGGAAGTAACATTCGGGCCTGGCGGAACCTCTGATTACTGCCGGATCAATCTGGATTCTCATTAGAATAATTCATCAATGCGTAACGCCCCTTCAGTTTAAAAGGCCCAAGTGAATGGGCTTCAATAGGTGACCATCCTTTTAGGTGTCCCGATCTGGAGCCGATGGCACGGCGAGCGGAGCATGGTGGTGCTGGTCGTGGGCGACGTGGTTCCTGGCAGCGGGACATTGATGTTCCACGCCTGATCGCAGAGGTAAGTTTGATCGAAGAATTACACTCATCCTTTCTAGAATGGTTTTACTTGGAAAATAGGATGTGTAGTCTCTTTCTGTGTATCTATTTATCCCTCTCTCTATCTATATATCTATGTAATATATGTCTAATAATATGTAATGTATGCGAACCCAAATACATATCTCTGTTAATATATTTATGTGATTGTTTAAAATGTTTTTACTTGGACTTAGAAATGCACGATGGTCGTCTCGGCCAACAAACACGCACCTAAGCCACATGTAACACACATATGAATGTCAACACTGTTAGTGGTCTTAAATATAATCGTTTTAGTCATGCGACACGGGCGTGGGAATGTGGCCTGCAAAAAACCACAAAGTATCGTCATGTGTTTCCTTATCTGCTATAGTAATTAATTTCGAGTGCAGTTCCCATATAAAACCACTACTTACATATGTCGAATTTAGTATCCCTATTGAGTGTAGGGTTGTTTGATTTCTTACATGTATCAATTGTATTTAATAACAGTGACATGTGTACACATGTAGACAATTTTTCTGCACAAATCAGTATAGTGCGTTTTGGATGCGTTTTTTGTGTGATATAGTGCATGTGAATCTGAGTAAGCGTGCGCACTACACCGTACACTAGTATAGTCAAGTAATGTTTGTGGGAATCTTTTGGAAATCGAGTCGAGCAAGGTTGCGTTTGGATGCGTTTTTGTGTGATATAGTGCATGTGAATCTGAGTAAGCGTGCGCACATACACCGTACACAGTATAGTCAAGTAATGTTTGTGGAATCTTTTGGAAATCGAGTCGAGCAAGGTTGCGTTTTGGATGCGTTTTTTGTGTGATAATAGTGCATGTGAATCTGAGTAAGCGTGCGCACTACACCGTACACAGTATAGTCCAAGTAATGTTTGTGGAATCTTTTGGAATCGAGTCGAGCAAGGTTGCGTTTTTGATGCGTTTTTCATGTAGCTCGTTTTTGCACGTAGTTTCATGTTATTGTGTGCTCCTCCTCGAATGTTCGACCTAATGCTATACCTAACCTTACATGTATTTAATTATTAAAATATATTTGTCACGCTATATCAGCGACTGTTTAATACATAAATGTTGACCATAGTTATTACAAAATGTCGAGATCTCTAACCATAGTCGTTGTGACATGTTTTATCCACACACTAAGATAACAAAACACCACACACACACCAGAACAAACACCGCAGCAGTGAAATAGTTAGCTTCACTCGTTTGCACATGTGTTCATGTATTTTCGAAACAATGTTGATTTTCTCTTTCATCAGGTGTGAATGCAAAGCTGGCATTGATCTGGTCTTGTGGCCTACTAATTAGTGCTAGTTAAGATACAAAGCCTTTCCTAAATTCAATCATTAGACACCAATCTTGGTATGTGTTCAGAAGTGTGTTCAAAGAGTTCTGGCATTCCTTGGTTTAGTGAGTCTTGGCTCAGTGGTTATTAGGCTGTGTTCCTTAGATTACACAGGTGGTCTGTTGGAATCCCAACACCACTCTATGTAATGTCATAATGGAAAACATGTTCTTATTCTAATCGATGTAGACACACAGAGAGGTGAAGTCAGATGGAGAGGTCTAGTGATTTCTTGTCTTCTATATAATTTTTCAGGTGCGGTCCCGTCCCCATTGTGGGACGTGACTGTGCGTGGCTACCACGACCGCGTCCTGCGTCGCGAGACGTGGGAGACGATAGCGGCTGTGTAGTCCCACAGTGGGGCGATGTGACGGACAGCGAGCAGCTGCGGATGGGTATGTCGTGTTGTCAAATAATGTATGACATAAAATTGTGAGAACAATGTCCGATATTTCTACCAAGACCTCGAAATATCTATCAATTATTAAAATTCTATCTATTTCTAATAAATCTTTGCTTTTGTCAGTCCGAGCAGTGGAGACACGCTGGTCTAGTGTCAGGGACCAGTACCAACGGGCGATACGCACGGAGGAGAGGGTGGGGAGCCGATCTCCATGCGCTATGCGCCGTTGTTTGGATTTTATCCCGAGCCGCAGTCAACGGCAGTAAGTATATTTTTTCTTATTCCATAATGTATATAGTATCATATAGTGTACAATATGTAATACATGAGATAAAATGTTATATGGGAGTAAGGAATTTTAATTCTGCCTTTGGTTGTTCAGCAGAACCTGGTCCATACTCACTAGCAGATAATCTCATCCGATTTCACCAATCTGCCTCTTTATGTATATGTTTTATAGGAATGTGCAGACAATTACTTTAATGTATCCCGATAATTGACTACATACACTATTGCCATTCTTTATAAGGCCCTAGTTGTGTCATGTTGTTAGCCTTCATGCTGGTGTATGTGACTGTCCAGAGAGGGTTAATGTATCCTGGACCAATCACAATAGTCCCCCTTTGCTCACAACTCAAACAAATGCTTACACACCACTCTGACTCGTGCTTCAACATCCTGTCATTTCTCTAAAATATGTTAGTTTCTGTCATGGCGCTAGAACAACATCTCGTGATTTTTGCAGATCACGGTCACTCCCTCAGTTGTTTAGCGTGTGCTGTAGTGGCAGAGCCAGTAAGCATGGTGAATGAAATGGCTGTTTCTATGCAGCGGATAATGTTTTATATTTAGTGTCCTACAGTACTAAGCAGTCCGAGAGCTGTTCTCCGGCCCACCTATTCACTTCCTTTATACTCAATGCTGGGCGGCCTGCTGCTCTGTCACTGTCTCAGTGTGGCCTGCGGGGATCTATGACAGGTACACAGGCCTCTTACTGGCCGCTTGTGTATCTGGTCACATGACTAACTCAGGCTCCTCTCCCTGCTGGGCCACATTAAAAAACACTTGTTGTTGTGTTGTCACCAGAATGGTTCCATGCCCACAACATGCCCTGAAGATGAGAGCATTGTTTCCACACTCAGAACGGGGAACATTTTTGGCTAATGTTTTTTTGTTTAAGTTTATTAGAAAACACTAATGTGAATGAGTTAATATAATAGTTGTATGTCCTAACATAGGATGCGCATAGTACTACATAATGTCTTCGTGTTACCAAAACACACATTTCGACATACTGTAATGTTATCAAAACTTAAACATTCGATATTGAAGTACCTTTATGAATGTGTCCATATTAGCTAACCTTTCTGTCTCTCCACAGAAACCCGTGGCAATTCGCAGACCCACCGGGAGGACAGGATGCTGCTGGTTCTGATGTTGCAGCATCACAGCAGGAAGGGGGATAGTGCCACGCCACCGCCATCACAGGAGCCTGGCAGTCCTACTCTTTCTGAGGGCAACGGAGCCGATGCCAGGACCTTCTGGCTCGACTTCCATTGCACGAAGAGGAGGAGGCTGCAGCACCATCAACATCTGGTGCAGGTCCTAGTGGTGTGCCCCTGGCAGCTCGGCCACGTCAGCCACTTCACGAGGCCCACTACTACCACCACCAGGAGGCGTCGGGAGCAAGAAGAAGCTCATTCAGCACTGAGTGAGTTGGATCAATCTGTCGTCAACTTTGTCAGGCGGTTTGATGGAGGAGATGATCAGAATGATTTCTTCTGCTACTATCTGGGAGTCCGTTTACGGAATCTCCCTACTAATCTGGCACGTAGTGCGCGGATGGTTACAGAAGTGCTGCTGTCGTGTCACGAGCAGATTGACCCCGATACTTTCCCCGACCCTTGCTATGTGGGGCGTCCTCCTACAATCTGTGTATGGGTTACACTCACGGAGGCCACATATCCCGCCGGAGGGCTTTCTTTTCCCCGAGACCACTGCGCCCCCACCTGTGCCCCCACCTCTCTCCCCCCTTGTCCCCCCAGCATTGTCCCCCAGAGCACCCTGGTGCCATGCCCCCTCCATCTGAGGGTACTAGGGCCGTTCCTAGGCGCCAGCCACGGCGTGGACGGCGCTCTCGGACATCTCGTTACCCACGACGTTTATGATTTCTACTATGTGATGTATGAGGCAATACATCATAAATATTATTATATTTTTTTGGTTTAAAATTTTTCTATTTTTTTTTTTTTTTTTTTTTTTTTTTTTTTTTTTTTTTTTTTGGTGGTTATGGCAAGTGGTCTCCTTTTTCAGGCCCAGAGAGGTCATTTGTGTTAGGGTAGAGTAGGTCCATGTCCCTGAGGACACCTTACCGGGGTGACATGGTACACTCTGTTTGAAAAAACAGTTTGCTAGATCCTCATTTAAAAGAATCTATAGAAAAAAGTAAATCATAATGTCTTTCCTTTAGCTATCTCCAGGGCGAATGGTTCTTGTGTGTAGGGGCCCTTGTTAGCAGAACCAATATGTCACTACATTTAAACGTCAATAAGGAAAAAAAGGACTGGTCATACAATAGATGAGTTCCTAAATGCAAGTGTCTGATGTGTCCGGTTTTTACATCCATTACTGACTTTTGTTGCCTATGTTTGACTCAGCATCTTGCACAGAAGGTTGATTTTGTGAAATGTATCCTTTTTGTTAACCTTTATACACAATAATGGGTTTAATGTGATATTCATACAGAACATGCAGAGTTTGGTGTAAAAATTATTTTAGATATAATATTTAATTCAAACATTATAAGTATTTTAATGATCAACAATAAAATCCAAACTACATTTGGCCTGGAGAAAACAATGCTACATTGTGTGTGTGTGTAAGTCGAATAGTTGACATTCTTCCACACACATCTGCGTTGTTCTCTCTCGATTGGGAGGTGTAATGTACTGATTTGGCTCAAGGTTACTAAAGTACCGCGCGCTTACACAATGTACTGTATCCTAGAATAAAATCCACATTTTCACACATGGAGAGGCCTAAAAGCCTTGCCAAGGATACATCAAGGATCTATTCACATGTTTCAGTTTAAAAAGCTAAAAATTAACCATTATTATGTTTGTATTGGTTTGGCCTTTGCACATAGTGCAGTTAATGGATGTGTTGACGATATATATGTAACATTTCCCACAAGTCTCAGGCTTTTATTAACATGTTGTGTCACTACGCTAATCATTGACTCAGTGTGTGCTGGATGAAATATCTGATAGTCTGCTCCTAGACTGGCCACGAGATCGGCCTTTGGGAGCCTGCAGCAGAATGCAATGATCTGTCTGCAGTAAGCTGCAGCTTCAATGCGCCCTTCCCCCTCTGTCCTAATCTAACTTTGACTTTACTATTGTGACATCATATTGCTTGGCACGTCTGAGAATGTTTTGAATAAAATTCCTGTGTATTTATATAATCTCTCATTTTTTCACCTCTCCCAGAAAAAGCTTAGCTGGTTGTGCACTTTGTTTCGCGTAATGATTTGCATTAATGCGACATGGCCTATTTTAGCCATGTATACAGATGGCAACACTTTATCAGTCTGAATACAAAGCCTCTATTTCATATGGTATTCAAAATTTCGTAACCCTGTCAGTAACCAAAGTGAAAACTAACGTTGATTTCTAGTCAACAGTGCCTTTTTCCGCCAAGGGCTGGGTTATTTGCATATGTAAATGAGTGTGTTCGCTCACATATGGAGATAGTGGCTGGGCTGATCCACCGGTTCGGTAGCTCCAATATAGAATGGATCACAGAAATCGTGGGGCCCAAGCGGCAAGCAGGTACGACATGGTGCAACAAAGGGGGTGTAAGGAATGAATCTAGGAATAACAAACGTGTTGTTTCTGTGGTCATTTCATGGCTGAGCACCAGTTTTCTCCTTCTGGAGATTACACCTTAGTTTGCAGTTAACTGACGACCAGTGAGTGCCTGGCCTGAGGGCTGGGTATGAGGTATCGTTGGTACAGGTGTGCTCTCGGCCTTGTCAGAGAGTGGACATGTGTCCTGGACCTTTGCAGGTGCCTTTGGGCCGGAAGGGAAAGGAATGTTGTGTTTGTGGTCCATTTCTTGGAGAAGTGGCCAAATGTTATATAGCATTGTTAGTGCATGTATCTGAGTGCCAACCCTGCACTGTGGCTAGTTTGCACCTGTGTGATGAGAGCAGGATTGCCATTTGGCCTTGACATAGGATGATAGAAGAAAGGAATTATTTATTTGAAGCTTAGCATGAGAGAAATATTGTTTGCCACACATTTCTCACGGTCTTATTTTGTAATTGTCCTTGTATATTTTTAAATATAACTCAAAATACAGGGATGAATGTAACAACTGTTTGTGTCCAGGCTTCACCTAGGCCGTGTCCGTGACTGGATGGAGATAACAAATGTATCATTTTGAGTTCCTATGGGTAGAAGCCAAGGTTATTTAGGATGTGTCCTGCATTGTAAGAATCTGCACTTTGAAAAACCGTCGCTGGAAGAAGAAGTGATTTGGACAACAAAGCCGGAGTGATTCATGGAGGCCCTGAGATGTATCCTGATCGGTCTGTTATAGCCGTCGGCCAGCTGATCAGTGAAGTAAGTATTTTCTGGAGCTGTTGGGAGTGCTTTATACATAGATAAGATCATCGATAGAAAGATTTCGATCGTCCTTTGGACTCGGAGAAGATAGTTGTGTGGCCGTGACTTAATGTATGACTGTCATTTGTTGTGTGAGTCACATTTACATACATGTAATTTACAAGTCTTGTCTTTTATATCGCTTTTTGTGATGTCCAAAAGTCACATCTGTAATTGCATCCTGTTTAAGTGGTAAATAATTTAGTGAAAACAAATCGATTATGTAATGATCAATAGATGCTAGATAATATTTATTTTATGTGTACGATTGTCTATAGTCATTTAGTGGCACGATACATCGCTCCGAGTAGTTTATGTAAGTACGATTGTGTGTAATTCCTATGTGTTTGCCATCAGGGGGCGCTTGAAATCCAGCAATGACTGCATGAGTCTTTTCAGATGTGTGTGTCTCCTCCAAATCTGTGAATGTGTTAGCTCTTTCGGACCATGTAACGCACATCGTATTTTAGGCGAGATTTGTAAGTAATGGCTGGTCGAGGAATTGTCCTTGTAATAGCACATGTTGTTGGGCAAACAGGGCGTGACTTAGGATTGCTCTTAGCGAGATGGCCGTGCAGCGAACTCTCTCCCTTCTCCCTCCTCCCTCCTCCCTCTCCCTCCTCCCTCTCCTGCTCCCTCCTCTCCTGCTCCCTCCATGATGGTTGTTGGCGGCACATACATAGTAGAAATCCTACCATATAATGTGCTGATAGTGTCATCATAAGGAGGTCGCTTAAATAGTACGCAAATCACGCACAAGATCCGGCGCAGGCTGATGATGCTATAGGCTAGCGACACAGCGTGGACACGCCCCTCTCTGTAGTACATGCACGTCATCAGTGTGCGTAGCGGGGTTGTTGTTTAGCCGGAGTGTTTGGTGTGCTGTGCTAATTCTGTTCACTGCTCGGCTAATGAGTATTTTGGCTTTTAGCGCTGCTCTGCTTTGTACTTTGTCAGGCGTTGTAACGTCGGAAGCACACACAATCCGCAGCAGCCACGTTCAAAGAGGCGTGGCCGACCATTATGGCACTTGTAGTGCAGCGGCTTACGACGTGACAATGCCGGACAGAAATGGGTAAGCTGAGCATCGTTACATGGTGTCACATAGCAATTCGCCGAGCACACGACACGCAATAGTTAACCCCCCCCCCCACCCCCCTACGCCCAGTGCTGAGGTGGCGAGACTACAGAGAGGAGGCGTGTCCCCCCGGTCGCTATCCAGATCCCAGACCCCCGCGCCGGATTGGTGGCCTTCCATTCCGCTAGTAGTAAGCACATATATTTAGGGCAAATACTATGAGGACATGATGTGAGTAGTAGTGTACTGTGTATATGAGATGTGGCGCCAGCAAACATCATGGAGGGAGGGAGTTGGCTGCAGGTGAAGCTGGAGACCCCACCCACATAAGTGACGTACTATTTACAATCAAAACATGGCGTGTAGCATGTGACATGGGTGTAGTAGCTATGACCTTATTGACTAATAATTTCTAAGACGTTACTGTAATTATTTTGGATTTTCAGGTCCATGCTCGGCCAGTGCTATGGGACGGCCCTAGCGCCTGGGTACAGAAGCCGCTAACACGGAGTGCCGCATGGAGGGAGGTTGCCCGGATTGTATACCCAGATTGGGACCAGCATACTAGATTACAGCAATGGATAATTGGTAAGTTGTTTAGCCACTGTGGCAAACCATTAACTCGAGTGTTATGGTCACCTGACGCTGATATATTCCTAATGTGTGGATGCTTTTGCTTGAAGCTAACTATGTGGAGACCAGGTGGTCCAGTGTGAGGGACCGATTCTCAGGCAGCGACGGCAGCTGATCAGGCGTGGGGGCCAGCCCAAGAAGAACTGGCCGCTTTGCGTTTTGCCCCAATGCTGGGTTTCATTTTGAATTCCCCCAGACGCCGCAGGTAAGTGTGTGTGTTAATTGCATGTGTCCATGGTAGTAGCAGATGATGATGGAAGTAGCTCAGTGTCTTATGTGTGCAGACATAGACATGTGTTAGATTTATATAGATTGTATACATCGAGGCTCAAGCAGGGGAGCAGTATATTTTAGTGAACCACTTTAGAGTAATCTCGATTTCGGGAAGATGAGGCGCCCCCTGCTGGACACCAGATAACTAACAAATGCAGCCTTGGCCTAACCGCTTTGGGAACAGCTTTTGATCCCTCCAGGATCTAATCCAGAACATGAATGGCAGTTATGCCAATAGCGTGGACTGTCTTCATAATGTTTTAAACAATGTACGCAATGTGTCCATAGAGTACAACTATGTTCCACTCGGGTGGCCTTGTGAAGACCCACATTTTGGGTCAACAGTGTGTGAATATATTGTAGAAAAGTTCTAGTGTGGCACCTCGTACATAGAAAATAGTGGTGAAAGCAGGCAGAGTGTAATCCTGCATTGGATGCCTCCATTTAGGTTATCTGGCTAAATATGTCCTTAAACAAAAGTGCCATCTTAGATAGTGACCAGTGTTGTTTTCTCCTCAGACCACAAGTAGTTCAGCAACCAGCAGAGGCCTCATCGGATGAAGAGAATGAAGAACCTAATCTGGCAGAGGGGTTGGGCCAGGACTCCACCACCAGATGTCAAGAGGGTCCTGTGGAGCCTGGCGAGAGAGAGTGACATGTGCCTTGACCCGTCCAACAACATTTGTGTTTGTTCCGCACTCCCTCTCCTCAGCTACACCAACACCACCCCTTGTCTGCTACACTGTAGGGCCTTAGTGCCAACCGCGCCTTACTAGCATTAATAATTGCCTAACATTTGTGTGCACCAGGACCACATCAATAACACACTGTTTAGAAGGTCTGGCATCACATTAGCTAGGGATGACAATAACAGCTTGGGGGGATTGGGATGTCCCTTTTATTTTTGTGGTGCCAGAATACAGTCAGGCTGGCTGTGTCCTTCACATATTGCCCACACTATTGCCTCTGCAACACTATTCTAACTTCTGTCAACATGGTCCAAAGTAGTCTCCACACACCCTCGCCCACATCCACCCACACACACTATCATGTGAATGTTTTATTTTTGACATGTAATAAATCCATTGCGACATATCTTGTTGTTTCCCGAAATCTTATTTTTTACTTGTTTATGTTTTAGTGTTTAAGGGTTAAAAAAACAAATGATTATTGACTGCCACTAAAGGAACTACGAATACGCTTCAAAATACTTAGTGGACTTTGTTTGCATAGAAAGCTGTATTGAATGTTGCTATTGTGTCTTATAAAATTTTGTTGTATGCTTTACGTAGTAGTAGAAAATGAACACATGCTGGATGTCCTTCAGGAGAATATTTTCTAATCATATGTGAGACATTGCTGTATGTGTTAAAATGAATGTGTCATGATAGGAAACAATTATAATGTAGTTAAGTATTTCATTTATCAGGCCAACACTCTCCTGCTGTGGCCACTTCCTGCCTTGGCCACAGATGGCAGCAGAGAGCACTGTCATACATGACAAACAAGGAATCGCAACATTCACTACATGTTCGTAGTAGGTTCACAATAACGTGTATTTGAGTCAGTATATTTTGGTCAGTATTGTTAACAAAACCAGTAGTGGCTTAAAAACACAAAGGCTGTGTTCACACAATGTAGAAATAGAGTGGCTGTGCGCCATTTAAAGTGAAATATTGCTAAGTTTTTTTCTAAGAATGGATGTTATTTGGAAATGTCCTTATTTAGTGTTTTAATGGCGCACATCCACAACATTACAACATTGTGTCGAGATCCTTTGGGTGTTTAGAATCCACTGCTGTTTTTGTTAGCTATACTGAGTGAAATACACGTATTGTGAAGCACTAGCGAAGATGTAGTGAATGCTGCGATTCCTTCTTTTTGAGGTCTGAGCCTGCTCTATGCTGACATCTGTAGCCAAGGCAGGAAGTGGCCAGAGCAGGAGAGGCTTGTGATGAGCACTAACATATTTTGGGACATTAATGTTATTATCATGACACTATCATTTCCACATAGAGCTCTATGTCCGATGGTAGTAGAAATCTCCTCCTGCAGGACATCCAGCATGTGGTCATTATGTACAAAGTGGAGGATATATAAACGTACACCACAATAAACTACATAATGTAGCGTTTACACTGGCAGATTGATGTGATGGATTTTGGATAAGAAATCCAGGAGATGACTGTAGACAAGGAACAGGTGATCAAGTAAAGAGCGAGATTTCTAATCTTTGAATACACTCTTCTGTGTTTTACAGAAAAAAAATGGATGATAAAATAATATTTTTGAACCGCAACCTAAGTAGACCACATCCAGCTGGCGCACCTGGGTGATGTGTGGAGGGATATATGTGGTGTGTTAATAGTGATTGTTAAGAAGTGAGATGGACTGTGGCACTAGAAGATATCAGATCCTGTTACATATCCCACACTAGAAAGTTAGACATATAGTGCGCACCCTGCTGGTCACTCCATAGGAAATGCACATGTTTTGATCACATCAATCTTTCAGCACACTAGGTTCAAAGGACTATACAATTAACATTAGCATGATGTGACCATGCTCGATAATTACTGGCCAGTAGTATATCGAGTGAGGTAATGTGTATTTTCGAACACTACTATGTGGGAACACACAACATGTTTTACATACATTGAAAAGGCAGACACATTGTTTAGTCGAATAAGAAAATATATTTTTTGTTTTAGTAAAAAGAGAATGAAAATTAAATATCAACCAATACATCGGGTTCAAACAACAAAAGAAAATAAAAAAACACACATCCCAGAGACAGGTGACATACATGCGGGAAAACATCAGTCCTGTGGCCGTGGCTCATAAGGGAGGCTGTGAAAGGGGCACGGGCACGGCGCCTTCAGGAGTCATGAAGTAGTCAGCAAAGAGGTTCCTGACCACTATCCCGCGGTTGAGTTGTCTCCCTTGGCCATAGTTGATAGGGGCACTAAAAGCTGGCAGTGTCTCCACGTTCACCTCCGGGGTGGGAGCATAGTCCCGAAGGTAGTTGTGGAGAACACAGGCAGCTTTAATGACCATGTCAACTGTGGCCAATTTCAACTGCAGGGCAGTGGTAAACACTCTCCACTGACTAGTCATGATCCCGAAGGCGCACTCCACGAAGTTACGTGCCCGGCTCAGCCTCCGGTTAAATAGTCTCCCCCGTTCATCCAGCCCTCTCCGTGGGTAAGGGCGCAGCAGGTTGTTGAGTAAAGGGAAGGCTTGATCCCCTACCATGACGAATGGAGCGGGATGCGTGGTACCCGGAAGAGGAGTGGGAGGAGGTAGAGTCACGTGATCTAAGAGTATGCGCCGCCCAAACTCTGATCTCAGTAGCGCCCGGGAGTCCCCAGTACTGCCATAGGAGCCGACGTCGATGGCAAGGAAACGATACGTGGAATCAACAACCGCGATCAGGACCACAGAAAAAAATTTCTTATAATTGAAATACTGTGATCCTGATCGCGGTGGTTGCTTCACACGTATGTGCTTACCATCAACCGCCCCTATACAGTTGGGGAAATTGGCCACAGACTGAAAGCCTGCTGCTGACTGCAACCAAATCTCCCGGGTCGGACTGGGCATCACGATGGGCTGCAAATGCTCCCAGATCACGGCGCACGTGCAACTCACAATTCCAGAGATGGTGGACGTACCAACCCTGAATTGGAGGTGCAACGATACATAACTCTCCCCTGTCGCCAAGAATCTGTGAAAAAATGAAAAATAGTATTTTATGATTCTATTTCACATTCAGCTACATATTAAATTATTACATATTTTAACACTATATTAGATTTCACTACAATTACATGAACAAATAGTTCGCATTAAAATAAAGCATCTTCACCTTAACGTTATGAGCAGACGTCCCACAGGAGGGATGGATTTCCGCATGTAGGTGTCCTGTCTCTGGAGATGTGGGGTCAAAATGGAAAGTAAATTATCAAAGGCCTCCATAGGCAGGCGCACGAAGTCCTGGAACTTGTCAGGATGTCTGCAACAAATTAAGAAAAATATTGATCACTAATATTACACACAAACACACATCATAGGAAGATGTCATACGGTTTACAAATGTTGAAATTAACATCAAACGTTGTAAGGATAAACAAAAAACCTAATAAAATTATGGACTTTGGGGTAAACATTTGTGGACAGTAACCTTTACATTTGCAATATTACATTCAAAGATTTGACGACTTTGATGTATTCAAATCGACATACCGTCGCAAATCATCATACAGGCAACCAATGTGGCCCCGGGTCTCCCTCCGAACATTGATGGGGTGGACCCAATATCGCCGTCCCACCTCCTGCAGACGGCGCTGCTCTGCGTCTTTTTGCCTCTGAGAAGAATTTTTAAAAAATTACATTTATTATTTTTAAGACATCTCAATTAGTCACAAAATTATTACACAGTTGCATTTAAGGACCTTTGGTCAACAGTACTTAAGGGAGCTTGCATAAACAATACATTTAAATCAATGTTTTACGGATTATAAGCCTAAACAGTTTGTAAGGCTAGTTTGAAATAAGTTACATAAAGCTTTAAAAAAAAAAAAAAAAAAAAAAAAAAAAAAAAATATATAGAGACTTACACACAAACGCTGGTAATAATTACGCATCTTCCACAGGATCGAAAGCACCACGAGCTGGTGCTTGCGGCGCAGCCTCATACGCCGGGCTGGCCCATAGGGCGCATTATTAGCGCCATCAGACATCTTTTTTTTTATTTTTTTGCCATTCAAAACACTACAAGCATATGGGCGTACTTCGCGAGTGGGCGGAGATTTTATAGGGATGTGGGTGTGCTTATTTGGCCCGGGGGCAGATTCATGAATCAAATACATGCTTTTGAGCGGGGCCAAACAAGCCAAGACACATCATGACACTACGGCCGGACTCTTACGATAAGACCGTAAGTGGTTTTCAAATACAGCCGCCAGACCACCCGGAGATGTACGGGACAGAAATTTTAACGCCCGCACTGTTACTACGTGTGAAACCGGCCTGAGGGGGAGAGTTCTGTGTTGCCACATTTATTTTTATGTCATATCCATTCCCTTTGTCTTCATACCCCATTGTCACGCCCAGTATTGATATTTCCCAAGCATTAAATTGGTTCCTGTTTCCATGTTACTTCTCTCTGTGAGTGTATCACTTATAGTGTATTGATTGTGTACCAAGCTAGGTGGGGGTTTCCTGAGTCAGCCCCTGGCAGAAGAGTGACAACCTCCTGCATACCAAGCAAGCTCTTGTCAAGACTCAGGTGGAGGTACTGCGCTGAGTGAGAAGGTGAAACTAACCACAACCCCCCTGTCAGGATTGTGCTGTAACCTGGTGTGAACTGAACCTGTTTTTGCTTCTGTGTGCCACACCCGCTTGCTTCTCAGCTATCTGGCAATGCGGGAGTTAAACTGATTTTCTAGGAGACTTGATCTTTCCAGCTGAGTAGGTCTTTAGACTGACAGGAATCTCTGCCTATCTGGAACCTGGATACCCGGTCCAATGGGGATTCGGACTGGAATCTGGTTCAGTATAAAAAGGAAGCTAAGACAGAGTTCCAGTGCTGGTTATTAGCTTAATACCCTGATCCCAGCTTCCCTTGTCTACTCCTGCGATCCCCACGCCTAATCCCTCTGTTTTGCTCGACTTGATACCTGACCTCCTGCCTGACTTTTTGACTACCCGTTTGCTTGCTGATTTTGTACTGCATTGCCTGTTTGGATTTTTTGACCTGGCTTGTTTGACTATTCTTTTGTGTTGCTTGTCCGTCTTGTTCCGTGTGCACGTATTTAGCGCAGGGAACGTCAACGTGGTTGTCCACGGCTGCCTAGGGCCGACTGAGGCAAGTAGGTAGGGAGAGTGGGTGGGTTCAGACCTAGGGCCCACTGTCTTGTCGTATCTGTACCTCCCTGTCCTGACAGAATAACCAGCCCAAAACTGCCTTGGGGTCATGGACGCCCTGACAATGATAGTGGACCGTATGCAGCAGCTCAATACCTCAGTCCAGGAGCTTGCTGAACGGGTCCAGGTCAGTGGCGGATTAAATGTACTCTGGGCCCTGGGCTGTCCACCCAACCTGGGCCCCCCCCCCTCCACAAGTCAATTCGCCCACATTATAATCCGCTACTGCGCCCCCCACACACACACTGTCCCCAATAAACATAATGTTTGGTCCCTTGCTGCTACCCCCAGTAAGCATTGTCCACCCCACCTCCACTGCCCCCAATAAACATATTGCCACCTCACCTGGTCCCTGATGTTGCCCCCCCCCCCCCCCCCCCCAAGGTCACAGCAGCACAGAGGATGTCAGGAGAGGAGGGTGCTGATCTTATAGGAGAGGTCCGAGCAGCACAGAGGATGTCAGGAGAAGAGGGTGCTGATCTATAGGGGAGGTCACAGCAGCACAGAGGATGTCAGGAGAGGAGGGTGCTGATCTATAGGAGTGGTCCGAGCAGCACAGAGGATGTCAGGAGAGGAGAGTGCTGCTCTTATAGGGGAGGTCGCAGTGCCCAGCAGCACAGAGGATGTCAGGAGAGGAGGGTGCTGATCTATAGGGGAGGTCCCAGCAGCACAGAGGATGTCAGGAGAGGAGGGGGCTGATACTATAGGAGATGGTCCCCCTTTATAGATGGTCTCCCTCTTTCCCGCTCTATAGATTGTCCCCCTCTTTCCCCCTCTATAGATGGTCCCCCTCTTTCCCCCTTTATACATGGTCCCCCTCTTTCCCCCTCTATAGATGGTCCCCCTCTTTCCCCCTCTATAGATGGTCCCCCTCTTTCCCCCCTTATAGATGGTCCTCCTCTTTCCCCCTCTATAGATGGTCCCCCTCTTTCCCCCTTTATAGATGGTCCCCCTCTTTCCCCCCTTATAGATGGTCCCCCTCTTTCCCCCTCTATAGATGGTCCCCCTCTTTCCCCCTCTATAGATGGTCCCCCTCTTTCCCCCTTTATAGATGGTCCCCCTCTTTTTCCCCCTTATAGATGGTCCCCCTCTTTCCCCCTCTATAGATGGTCCCCCTCTTTCCCCCTTTATAGATGGTCCCCCTCTTTCCCCCCTTATAGATGGTCCCCCTCTTTCCCCCCTTATAGATGGTCCCCCTCTCCCCCCCTCCCTTATAGATGGTCCCCCTCTCCCCCCTCCCTTATAGATGGTCCCCCTCTTTCCCCCTCTATAGATGGCCCCTCTCTTCCCCCCTTATAGATGGTCCCCCTCTTTCCCCCTTTATACATGGTCCCCCTCTTTCCCCCTCTATAGATGGTCCCCCTCTTTCCCCCTCTATAGATGGTCGCCCTCTCCCCCCTTATAGCTGGTCCTCCTCTTTCCCCCCTTATAGATGGTCCTCCTCTTTCCCCCTCTATAGATGGCCCCCCTCTTTCCCCCCTTATAGATGGTCCTCCTCTTTCCCCCTCTATAGATGGTCCCCCTCTTTCCCCCTTTATAGATGGTCCCCCTCTTTCCCCCCTTATAGATGGTCCCCCTCTTTCCCCCTCTATAGATGGTCCCCCTCTTTCCCCCTTTATAGATGGTCCCCCTCTTTCCCCCCTTATAGATGGTCCCCCTCTTTCCCCCCTTATAGATGGTCCCCCTCTCCCCCCCTCCCTTATAGATGGTCCCCCTCTCCCCCCTCCCTTATAGATGGTCCCCCTCTCCCCCCTCCCTTATAGATGGTCCCCCTCTTTCCCCCTCTATAGATGGTCCCCCCTCTTTTCCCCCTTATAGATGGTCCCCCCTCTATAGATGGTCCCCCTCTTTTCCCCTTATAGATGGTCCCCCCCTCTTTCCCCCTTATAGATGGTCCCCCCCTCTATAGATGGTCCCCCTCTTTTCCCCTTATAGATGGTCCCCCTCTTTCCCCCCTCTATAGATGGCCCCCCTCTTTTCCCCCTTATAAATGGCCCCCCCTCTTTCCCCCTTATAGATGGTCCCCCCCTCTATAGATGGTCCCCCTCTTTTCCCCTTATAGATGGTCCCCCCCTCTATAGATGGTCCCCCTCTTTTCCCCTTATAGATGGTCCCCCCCTCTTTCCCCCTCTATAGATGGTCCCCCTCTTTCCCCCTTATAGATGGTCCCCCCTCTATAGATGGTCCCCCCCTCTTTCCCCCTTTATAGATGGTCCCCCTCTTTTCCCCCTCTATAGATGGCCCCCCTCTTTCCCCCTTTATAGATGGTCCCCCTCTTTTCCCCCTTATAGATGGTCCCCCCCTCTTTTCCCCTCTATAGATGGTCCCCCTCTTTCCCCCTCTATAGATGGTCCCCCTCTTTCCCCCTCTATAGATGGTCCCCCTCTTTCCCCCTTTATAGATGGTCCCCCCTCTTTCCACCTTTATAGATGGTCCCCCTCTTTCCCCCCTTATAGATGGTCCCCCTCTCCCCCCTCCCTTATAGATGGTCCCCCTCTTTCCCCCCTTATAGATGGTCCCCCTTTCCCCCTTTATAGATGGTCCCCCTCTTTCCCCCTTTATAGATGGTCCCCCTCTTTCCACCTTTATAGATGGTCCCCCTCTTTCCCCCCTTATAGATGGTCCCCCTCTCCCCCCTCCCTTATAGATGGTCCCCCTCTCCCCCCTCCCTTATAGATGGTCCCCCTCTCCCCCCTCCCTTATAGATGGTCCCCCTCTTTCCCCCTCTATAGATGGTCCCCCTCTTTTCCCCCTTATAGATGGTCCCCCCTCTATAGATGGTCCCCCTCTTTTCCCCTTATAGATGGTCCCCCCCTCTTTCCCCCTCTATAGATGGCCCCCCTCTTTTCCCCCTTATAAATGGCCCCCCCCTCTTTCCCCCTTATAGATGGTCCCCCCTCTTTCCCCCTTATAGATGGTCCCCCCTCTATAGATGGTCCCCCTCTTTTCCCCTTATAGATGGTCCCCCCCTCTATAGATGGTCCCCCTCTTTTCCCCTTATAGATGGTCCCCCCCCTCTTTCCCCCTCTATAGATGGTCCCCCTCTTTCCCCCTTATAGATGGTCCCCCCTCTATAGATGGTCCCCCCCTCTTTCCCCCTTTATAGATGGTCCCCCTCTTTTCCCCCTCTATAGATGGTCCCCCTCTTTCCCCCTTTATAGATGGTCCCCCTCTTTTCCCCCTTATAGATGGTCCCCCCCCTCTTTTCCCCTCTATAGATGGTCCCCCTCTTTCCCCCTCTATAGATGGTCCCCCTCTTTCCCCCTCTATAGATGGTCCCCCTCTTTCCCCCTTTATAGATGGTCCCCCTCTTTCCACATTTATAGATGGTCCCCCTCTTTCCCCCCTTATAGATGGTCCCCCTCTCCCCCTCCCTTATAGATGGTCCCCCTCTTTCCCCCTCTATAGATGGTCCCCCTCTTTCCCCCTCTATAGATGGTCCCCCTCTTTCCCCCTTTATAGATGGTCCCCCTCTTTCCCCCTTATAGATGGTCCCCCTCTTTCCCCCTCTATAGATGGTCCCCCTCTTTCCCCCTTATAGATGGTCCCCCTCTATAGATGGTCCCCCTCTTTCCCCCTCTATAGATGGTCCCCCTCTTTCCCCCCTTATAGATGGTCCCCCTTTCCCCCCTCCCTTATAGATGGTCCCCCTCTTTCCCCCCTTATAGATGGTCCCCCTTTCCCCCTTTATAGATGGTCCCCCTCTTTCCCCCCTTATAGATGGTCCCCCTCTTCCCCCCTTATAGATGGTCCCCCTCTTTCTCCCTTTATACATGGTGCCCCTCTTCCCCCCTTATAGGTGGTCCCCCTCTTCCCCCCTTATAGATGGTCCCCCTCTTATAGATGGTCCCCCTCTCCCCCCTCCCTTAAGTTGGTCCCCCTCTCCCCCCTCCCTTACAGATGGCCCCCCTCTTTCCCCCCTTTACAGATGGTCCCCCTCTCCCCCCTCCCTTTATAGATGGTCCCCCTCTTTTCCCCTTTATAGATGGTCCCCCTCTTTTCCCCTTTATAGATGGTCCCCCTCTTTCCCCCCTTTATAGATGGTCCCCCTCTCACCCTTCCCTTTATAGATGGTCCCCCTCTTTTCCCCTTTATAGATGGTCCCCCTCTTTTCCCCTTTATAGATGGTCCCCCTCTTTCCCCCCTTTATAGATGGTCCCCCTCTCACCCTTCCCTTTATAGATGGTCCCCCTCTTTTCCCCTTTATAGATGGTCCCCCTCTTTTCCCCTTTATAGATGGTCCCCCTCTTTCCCCCCTTTATAGATGGTCCCCCTCTCACCCTTCCCTTTATAGATGGTCCCCCTCTTTTCCCCTTTATAGATGGTCCCCCCCACCCAGTCAGTAAATAACACAAAAATAACAAAATACAACTCTACAAAATACAACCTACCCTGCATTCCCCCGTCGATCCTCTCTCCTTCTGCAGTCTCCGGCTGATGCGCGGCTGCCGGGGGTGTCCCGTCCTCTCCCCGGCAGCGCACGCATCACACAGCTCTTAGTGCCGCCTGGGCCCTGACTTCCGGTACGTGCGCTCCCAGTACCGGAAGTCAGGGCCCCAGGCTGCACTAGGAGCTGTGTGATGCGTGCGCTGCCGGGGAGAGGACGGGACACCCCCGGCAGCCGCGCATCAGCCGGAGACTCTTGTGACCGCAAGCGAAACAATGCTTGCGGTCACAAGAGCCTGCAGTGGCGGGGGGAAGGGGGCCTCCCAGGCGGCATTATAATGTGGGCGGCGTGGCATGGGCCCCCCCGGAGCCTCGGGCGGCCGCCCAAACCGCCCACATTATAATCCGCCACTGGTCCAGGTACAAGAGACGGTTCCCCGACAAATTACCATGACCTCCCCGGTACCTCCTCAGCCTCCCGTCCAGCTCCCAGAGAAATTCCAGGGGCACAGGAGAAGCTTCCACGCCTTCCGGGAAGGTTGTAAACTATTTTTTAGACTGCGTCCTCGCTCCTCAGGTAACGAGGCTCAAAAAGTGGGTATTATTATGTCCCTTCTCCTGGGACCCCCTCAGGAGTGGGCTTTTTCTTTGTCACCTGACTTGCAGACAGTCGACCGGTTCTTCTCTGCATTGGGACTGCTTTATGATGATCCGGACAGTGCAGCCAAGGCTGAGCGACGCCTGACTATGCTACGGCAAGGTGACCGACCGGTTGAGGACTACTGCTCGGAGTTCAGGCAGTGGAGTGGTCCTTCCATGTGGAACGACTCTGCCCTCCGGTTCCAATTCAGGGCCGGGTTGAGCGACCGACTTAAAGACATGTTAGTGGCCTACCCAACGCCTGGCACCCTTGAGGAAAGCATGACCCTGGCCATTAGGGTAGACCGACGATTGAGGGACCGACAGCAGGAAAGGGGTACTTTAGACCATACCAGAACCACCTCCCCTAAACCTTCCCCACCTGTGATACCCATTCTGGGAGAAACCATGCAAGCAGACGCCAAGACCAGACAAGCTCACCGTCTTCTGAGCAACCTCTGCCTATACTGTGGCAAGGCTGGACATCGTGTAAGAGGATGTCCTTCCAGGCCGGTGCCACCACCAGAAAACTCCAGGCGCCTGAGTGACTATCGAGGGGATCACTCAGGCGCACAGGTAACCTTCACCAAAAAGAACAAGCTCTTATTGCCTATTTCTCTGATGTTGGGGGGAAGATGTATTTCTGGGTATGCCCAGGTCGATTCTGGGTCTTCTGCAAATTTTATTAACCCCATTTTCTGGTCAGGTTTAGGGGTATGTCCCCTGCTGCTCAAGTGTCCAGTAAATGTCACTGGAGCAGACTCTGCCCCGTTTGCTCAAGGGAATGTACAGTATGTTACCCCCTGCCTTGAAGTTAAGGTGGGGTCTGTTCATGTTGAAACCCTGGATTTTCTTCTCATGCAAAATCTTTCTTCTGATGTGATTTTAGGTTTACCCTGGCTGGAAGCACATAATCCTGTATTCGATTGGTCCAGCAGGGAACTTGTTCGATGGGGGCCTAAGTCTGCCTCCCATTGTGTTGCTGTGTCTCTTGCAGAATGTTCCCCTGGGGAGGGAGAAATTCCTGAGTTTTTGTCTGATTATGTGGATGTGTTTGATGAAAGTGCAGTGGACGGATTGCCTCCCCACAGACCATATGACTGTTCGATTGATTTATTTCCCGATGCCAAATATCCCAAGGGTCGTATCTTTAATCTGTCTTGTCCTGAGAGGGAGGCCATGCGGGAGTATATTAAGGATAGTCTCCGTAAGGGCCACATTCGCCCGTCCTCCTCTCCTCTGGGGGGCGGGATTCTTTTTTGTGGGTAAAAAGGATGGTGGGCTTCGGCCCTGTATAGACTACCGGGAGTTGAACAAGATCACTGTTAAGAACCAACACCCGCTACCCCTAATTCCTGACTTGTTCAACCAGATAGTGGGTGCTAAATGGTTCTCCAAGATTGACTTGCGGGGAGCATACAACTTGATAAGGATCAAGGAGGGTGATGAATGGAAGACTGCTTTCAATACCCCTGAAGGGCATTTTGAATACCTTGTTATGCCTTTCGGCTTATGCAATGCCCCAGCAGTCTTCCAGCACTTCGTAAATGATGTATTTCGAGAGTATCTGGGTCGTTTTCTAGTTGTGTATCTTGATGATATTTTAATTTTTTCTCCCAATTGGTCCTCACACATCCTGCATGTCCGTACAGTCATGGAGCTTCTGAGAGCCAATAACCTTTGTGGTGTCGAAATGCCAGTTTGGTATACAGGAAGTCTCATTTCTGGGGTACAAAATAACTTCAAACTCGTTTGGTATGGACCCCCTTAAGGTCATAGCCATCGAAAACTGGGAGCGACCCAATAACCTGAAGGCTCTGCAGAGGTTTTTGGGGTTTGCCAATTATTATAGAAAATTCATTAAAAACTTTTGTATCTACTGCAGACACTCCCCATTTACCTACGTCCAAAAGATGAACAAAAAATTAACTTCCTCTATAGATCTTTCATTTGGGGAAATAAGAAATCCAAGATCTCTTATAGAATTTTACAACAGGCGAAACGACATGGAGGTGTTAACTTCCCAGACATTCGCTCCCTAAACTTGGCCTCACAGTTCCGTATCATAAGAGACTGGACCCAACATACTGATATACACTTAGATACTTCCTTAGAATGTCACATGGCATCCACCTTGTCTCTTCCTAACCTCTTACACACCTCCTACCCTGAACTACCTCCCTGGGTAAAGGAAAACCCTCTCCTCATCTCCACATGGAAGGCATGGACCAAAATCCGTAAAACTCTGCACCTTAACCCCTGCTCATCTCTTTTTACCACCCTGATAGGGAATCCAAACTTTCAGCAGGGTTGCCCAGATCGCATATTCACTGTTTGGCACGCGGGGGGTCTCAGACTCATAAAGCATTTTGTCGACATGACCACTAAGCAACCACTTACCTTACAATCCCTGAAGGAAGCTTATCCTACACTTCACTTCCCTCTCTTTGCCTATTTGCAAGCCTGTAGTTATATCACCAAGCTAATCCGCACCTTGCCGCCTGTGGAATGGGACGCTACATTTCATAAGGCTTTAAATCTTCCTACCTCCACTAGACATCAAATCTCCCTGTCTTATCGCTATCTTAACTCTTCCATAGACTACAGAAATGAGACTACTGGTTTGTCTCGTTGGACACAAGCCGGTCTGAACTTAGATATCCCAGACCTGTTGTCCATGTAAAGGCCCTATTCCACGGGTCGTTTAGAGGAGCAATATCGTTCGTATTCGGCCGATAACGGCCCGCTACGAACGATATTCGTCCCGTGGAATAGAGTGCAACGATCAGCCGACATCGTTCATGTCGGCTGATCGTTGCAGTCGCTTGTTTTTCAACATGTTGAAAAACAAGCGACTGATATAGCAGCGATCTGCTGCCCGTCGCTCCGTTGAATAGGACCGTCGGCAGCAGATGCTGCTATATCCTATGGGCTGCCCGGACGATCAGCGATCCCCCGGGCAGCCCCCCCAGCAGCTCCCCGCCGCCCCCTCCCGCACTCACCCGCTCGCTGCAGCCGCGTTGAATAGCGGCGGCAGCGAGCGGGGAACGAGGAGCAAACGAGCGCTAATAGCGCTCGTTTGCTCCTACAAACGACTCGTGGAATAGGGGCATTAGACTATTCAGTCAAAACGTTATCTTCTGCCCGTTACATGGAGATGACCCTGCACATCTTTCACAGAACTTATATTACCCCCACAAGAGGCTTTAAAATGGGCATTTTGCAGTCTGATGCTTGTTTCAAATGTGGAGCACCGGGGGCTGACATAGCTCATTGTCTCTGGCACTGCCCAGTTATACAAACCTTTTGGAAAACAGTGGAGAGATTCGCAGGGTCACACCTTGTATCTTTTGTACCCTATGAAGCCCTGTGGGGGATTTTTGGCTGGATAGATCCAGTTAAATATAACTGTGACTGGGGAGCGAGTAAGCTCCTACATCACCTGGCTGCAGCGGCACACAAAGCCATCTTACAAGTTTGGAAGTCCCCACACCCTCCCTCTCGTAGATTATTCTTGGATAAACTACTATTTCTGTTTAAAATGGATTGGATGGAGGCATCCATCCTCAAAGAACGTAGGGTGGAAAAATTCTTTAAAGTTTGGGAAACTTTCATTCCTACGTTGCCTCTCCGAATTCAGGACATAATTAGACATACCTTCCAAAACACAACGTGGTATCTTACCAGACAACTAGCAGACGACCCGCCGATTTAATACAATTTTGTGGGACCACACTGGAAACCTAACCACTTTCAGGGGCATCTTCAGGAGCATACGGAGATCCACGGGCATTCCCCTTCCCTCCTCCCCTCCCCTTATTTCTCTCCTCCCCTCCTCCCCTTCTTCCCTTGTCTTTCCTAATACCTTAATGTTATTGTATTAACAAGCTTCAGCAACTGCAAAAGACTTTTCCATGTTGAACTTAATTGATGCAATTGTTCATAATCATAGTATTCTGTTCGTGTATCACCTATATGCCTTCTTATGCTTCTTACACACCTGACTACATGTAAGTTCTGATTATGCTGAAGTCTTGAATAAAAACAATTTAAAGAGAGAAAATTCATTAAGGGGTTTCCGCTTATAGCCAAACCCCTCACTGATTTAACCAGGAAGGGAGCGGATCTGGTAAACTGGACCCCAGACGCTATCAGGGCATTCAACAAACTAAGACAGTGTTTCTCAGAGGCTCCAGTACTGGCACAACCGGACTTTGAGCGTCCTTTTATTGTGGAGGTGGACGCATCTGAGGTGGGGGTAGGAGCGGTCCTGTCTCAAGGGTCAGCTACTCTTACCAACCTCCGGCCCATTGCTTTCTTCTCTAGGAAGTTCTCGAAGGCAGAGTGTAACTACGATATTGGGACGGAGAGTTACTAGCCATAAAAATGGCATTCGACGAATGGAGACACTTCCTAGAGGGGGCAAAACATAAGGTGGTTGTGGTTACCGATCACAAAAATCTAGTATACTTAGATAAAGCTAAACCTCTCACACCAAGGCAGGCCAGATGGGCCCTGTTTTTTTACTCGCTTCAACTTCGAGATCACCTATCGGCCTGGCTCCTAAAATGTCAAAGCTGATGCTTTGTCTCGCAGCTTTGACCTCGAGAGCACTCATAGGGACAAGCCCGATACTATTCTGAACCCTGGTGTAGTAGTGGCCGTCTTACAACCTGACCTGGTGACTTTGATTGCAGAGTCTCAGTCCCTTGCACCCCAGAATACTCCAGAAACTCTATTGTTTGTACCCCCCAACCTTCGTCTCCGGGTCTTGGAGGAGATTCATGGTTCGGTGTTGGCTGGTCATCCGGGGGTGGCAGGAACTAAGTATTTGCTCGCGCGTCACTACTGGTGGCCTTCCTGGGCCCGAGACGTAAAGTCTTTAGTTGACGCTTGTGAGACCTGTGCTCAGTCTAAGGTTCCCTGTAGGCCACCTGAGGGTCTCTTAAGTCCTCTGCCGGTGCCTACGAGACCTTGGACACACATTTCAATGGATTTTATCACTGACCTGCCACTGTCTAAGGGAAAAACTGTAATTTGGGTTGTTGTGGATAGATTTTCTAAGATGTGCCATCTCATCCCTCTGTGTAAACTGCCTAATGCTCGCACCTTAGCTACATTGTTTGTTAATCACATTTTGCGCCTTCATGGTATCCCTGAAAATATTGTGTCTGACCGGGGCGTTCAGTTTGTAGCGAAATTTTGGAGAGAGTTCTGTGGGCGGTTGGGAATCTCCTTCTCGTCAGCCTTCCACCCGCAGACGAATGGACAGACCGAGAGAATCAACCAGTCTCTAGAGCAATTTCTGAGATGTTTCGTGGCTGATGCCAAAGACAAATGGAGGGACTTTATCTCTTTGGCAGAGTTTGCCCTAAACAATCAGGAACAACGTTCAATTAAAATGTCGCCGTTCTTTTGCAATTACGGTTTTAACTCTAGGTACTCTTCTACTCACTCCGCAGATTCAGTTAACCCTTCGGCTGAAGCCTTGTTCACGAAACTGTGCACAGTTTGGGCCCAAGCTCATCAGAGCTTGGTTAAAGCCCAAGAGTTATATCAAAAACATGCTAATAAAAAACGCATACCTGGCCATCAATACGTACTGGGGGAAAAGGTCTGGCTCTCTACCAGGAATCTAAGGTTAAGAGTACAGTCTGCTAAACTAGCACCCAAATGTATTGGTCCGTATACCATTGTGGAAGTTATTAATCCTGTGACTTTTAGATTAAAACTGCCTGCATCCCTTCGAATTCACAATGTGTTTCATAAGGCTCTCCTAAAAAAGTATGTTCCTCCGGTGTTTCCGTCATCTCCTCCTGCTCCACTCATCATCCAGGGTGAGTTGGAGTATGAGGTGGAGAAGATTCTGAATTTTCGTTGGGTACAAGGTTCATTGAAATACCTAGTCCACTGGAAGGGCTTTGGGCCAGAGGAACGAACGAGGGTTTCTGTCAAAGACATGCATGCTCCTCGCTTGGTTCGGCGATACCACATACTAAATCCTTCCAAGCCTGGTCCATTGGATAAGGGTCCTGAGGCCCCTCGTAAGAGGGGGGGTACTGTCAGGATTGTGCTGTAACCTGGTGTGAACTGAACCTGTTTTTGCTTCTGTGTTCCACACCCGCTTGCTTCTCAGCTATCTGGCAATGCGGGAGTTAATCTGATTTTCTAGGAGACTTGATCTTTCCAGCTGAGTAGGTCTTTAGACTGACAGGAATCTCTGCCTATCTGGAACCTGGATATCTGAGCGCCGGTCCAATGGGGATTTGGACTGGACTCTGGTTCAGTATAAAAAGGAAGCTAAGACAGAGTTCCAGTGCTGGTTATTAGCTTAATACCCTGATCCCAGCTTCCCTTGTCTACTCCTGCGATCCCCACGCCTAATCCCTCTGTTTTGCTCAACTTGATACCTGACCTCCTGCCTGACTTTTTGACTACCCGTTTGCTTGCTGATTTTGTACTGCATTGCCTGTTTGGATTTTTTGACCTGGCTTGTTTGACTATCCTTTTGTGTTGTTTGTCCGTCTTGTTCCGTGTGCATGTATTTAGCGCAGGGAACGTCAACGTGGTTGTCCACGGCCGCCTAGGGCCGACTGAGGCAAGCAGGTAGGGAGAGTGGGTGGGTTCAGACCTAGGGCCCACTGTCTTGTCGTGCCTGTACCTCCCTGTCCTGACACCCCCTCCTTACACTGGAAGCTCCATTAGGGGGTGTTACACTATCATTAGCTTATATGTGATGTAGTAGGACTGTATTTCCACATACCGCCTGATTATCATTGGCTTACATGTGATTTTGGGGATTGTATTCCCACATACCGCCTGACTATCATTGGCTTACATGTGATGTGGTAGGACTGTATTCCCATATACCTCCTGACTATCATTGGCTTACATGTGATGTGCTCGGACTGTATCCCCATATACCACCTGACTATCATTGGCTTACATGTGATGTAGTAGGACTGTATTCCCATATACCGGCTGACTATCATTGGCTTACATGTGATGTAGTAGGACTGTATTCCCATATACCACCTGACTATCATTGGCTTACATGTGATGTAGTAGGACTGTATTCCCACATACCGCCTGACTATCATTGGCTTACATGTGATGTAGTAGGACTGTATTCCCATATACCGCCTGACTATCATTGGCTTACATGTGATGTGGTAGGACTGTATTCCCACATACCACCTGACTATCATTGGCTTACATGTGATGTGGTAGGACTGTATTCCCAGGGCCGTATTTGCCACTAGGCACCCGTGGTCCGGTGCCTAGGGCGGCGCCCTGCGGGGGGCGCCACCTGCAGGGATCAAAATATATATTTTTTAAATAAAAAAAATATTTTTTAACCCCCGCCGCCCTAGGTACCGGACCACGGGTGCCTAGTCCGCGGCTGGAAGGGGGGGGGGGGGGGGGGGGGGTGTGACGCCGCCGCTACCGCCACCGTTGTGCAGCCCCGGGGCACTCGGGGTGAGCTTCTTCCGGCACACGCTGCTTCTATCTCAGGCCGGCAGCTCACCCGTGCAGCCCCGCGGTGCCCGAACTTCTTCCTGCTCGGCGCGATGACGTCACGAGCGCTGCAGCTGGAAGAACTTCGGGCACCGCGGGGCTGCACGGGTGAGCTGCCGGCCTGAGATAGAAGCAGCGTGTGCCGGAAGGAGCTCACCCCGGACGCCCCCAAAGCTGCTTTGGGGGGACCTGCCTAGTGTGCCTCTGCCCCCGGCTGTTCCCTCTTCCCCACACAGCTTCTCCCCCTGCCTGTGCCCCCCATCTGCTCCCCCTGCCCCCATCTGCTCCCCCTGCCTGTGCCCCCCATCTGCTCCCCCTGCCTGTGCCCCCAGCTGCTCCTCTGCCCCCCAGCTGCTCCCTCTTCTCCCCTTGCCCCCCCAGCTCCTCCCTCTGCCCCCCATCTTCTCCCCCTTCCACCCCAGCTTCTCCCCTGCCACCCCAACTGCCCCCATCCTCTCCCTGCCACCTCAGCGGCTCCCCCTGCCACCCCCAGCTGCTCCCCCTTTCTGTCACCCCAGCTTTTCCTCCCTTCCCCAGCCCCCCCCAGCTGCCTCCCTTCCCCAGTCCCCCCCCAGCTGCCTCCCTTCCCCAGTCCCCCCCCAGCTGCCCTCCTGCCCCAGTCCCCCCCAGCTGCCTACCTTCCCCAATCACCCCAGCTGCCTCCCTTCCTCAGCCCCCCACAGCTGCCTCCCTTCCCCAGTCACCCCCAGCTGCCTCCCTTCCTCAGCCCCCCCCAGCTGCCTCCCTTCCCCAGTCACCCCAGCTGCCTCCCTTCCTCAGCCCCCCCCAGCTGCCTCCCTTCCCCAGTCACCCCCAGCTGCCTCCCTTCCTCAGCCCCCCCCAGCTGCCTCCCTTCCTCAGCCCCCCCAGCTGCCTCCCTTCCTCAGCTGCCTCCCTTCCCCAGTCACCCCCAGCTGCCTCCCTGCCCCAGTCACCCCCAGCTGCCTCCCTTCCCCAGTCCCCCCCAGCTGCCTCCCTTCCCCAGTCCCCCCCAGCTGCCTCCCTTCCCCAGTCCCCCCCAGCTGCCTCCCTTCCCCAGCCCCCCCCCAGCTGCCTCCCTTCCCCAGTCACCCCCAGCTGCCTCCCTTCCCCAGTCACCCCCAGCTGCCTCCCTTCCCCAGTCACCCCCAGCTGCCTCCCTTCCCCAGTCACCCCCAGCTGCCTCCCTTCCCCAGTCACCCCCAGCTGCCTCCCTTCCCCAGTCACCCCCAGCTGCCTCCCTTCCTCAGCCCCCCCCCCCAGCTGCCTCCCTTCCCCAGTCCCCCCCCCCAGCTGCCTCCCTTCCCCAGTCACCCCCCCCAGCTGCCTCCCTTCCCCAGTCACCCCCAGCTGCCTCCCTTCCCCAGTCACCCCCAGCTGCCTCCCTTCCCCAGTCACCCCCAGCTGCCTCCCTTCCCCAGTCACCCCCAGCTGCCTCCCTTCCCCAGTCACCCCCCGCTGCCTCCCTTCCCCAGTCACCCCCAGCTGCCTCCCTTCCCCAGTCACCCCCAGCTGCCTCCCTTCCCCAGTCACCCCCAGCTGCCTCCCTTCCCCAGTCACCCCCAGCTGCCTCCCTTCCTCAGCCCCCCCCCAGCTGCCTCCCTTCCCCAGTCCCCACCCCCAGCTGCCTCCCTTCCCCAGTCACCCCCAGCTGCCTCCCTTCCCCAGTCACCCCCAGCTGCCTCCCTTCCCCAGTCACCCCCAGCTGCCTCCCTTCCCCAGTCACCCCCAGCTGCCTCCCTTCCCCAGTCACCCCCAGCTGCCTCCCTTCCTCAGCCCCACCCCCAGCTGCCTCCCTTCCCCAGCCCCACCCCCAGCTGCCTCCCTTCCTCAGCCCCCCCCAGCTGCCTCCCTTCCCCAGTCCCCCCCAGCTGCCTCCCTTCCCCCAGTCCCCCCCAGCTGCCTCCCTTCCCCAGTCCCCCCCAGCTGCCTCCCTTCCCCAGTCCCCCCCCGCTGCCTCCCTTCCCCAGTCCCCCCCAGCTGCCTCCCTTCCCCAGTCCCCCCCAGCTGCCTCCCTTCCCCAGTCCCCCACAGCTGCCTCCCTTCCCCAGTCCCCCCCAGCTGCCTCCCTTCCCCAGTCCCCCACAGCTGCCTCCCTTCCCCAGTCCCCCACAGCTGCCTCCCTTCCCCAGTCACCCACAGCTGCCTCCCTTCCCCAGTCACCCACAGCTGCCTCCCTTCCCCAGTCCCCCACAGCTGCCTCCCTTCCCCAGTCCCCCACAGCTGCCTCCCTTCCCCAGTCCCCCCCAGCTGCCTCCCTTCCCCAGTCCCCCCCAGCTGCCTCCCTTCCCCAGTCCCCCCCAGCTGCCTCCCTTCCCCAGTCCCCCCCAGCTGCCTCCCTTCCCCAGTCACCCACAGCTGCCTCCCTTCCCTAGTCACCCCCAGCTGCCTCCCTTCCCCAGTCCCCCCCCCCCAGCTGCCTCCCTTCCCCAGTCGCCCCCAGCTGCCTCCCTTCCTCAGCCCCCCCCCAGCTGCCTCCCTTCCCCAGTCACCCCCAGCTGCCTCCCTTCCCCAGTCCCCCCCCAGCTGCCTCCCTTCCCCAGTCACCCCCAGCTGCCTCCCTTCCCCAGTCACCCCCAGCTGCCTCCCTTCCCCAGTCACCCCCAGCTGCCTCCCTTCCCCAGTCATCCCCAGCTGCCTCCCTTCCCCAGTCATCCCCAGCTGCCTCCCTTCCTCAGCCCCCCCCAGCTGCCTCCCTTCCCCAGTCCCCCCCAGCTGCCTCCCTTCCCCAGTCCCCCCCAGCTGCCCTCCTGCCCCAGTCCCCCCCAGCTGCCCTCCTGCCCCAGTCCCCCCCAGCTGCCCTCCTGCCCCAGTCACCCCCAGCTGCCTCCCTTCCCCAGTCACCCCAGCTGCCTCCCTTCCCCAGTCACCCCCAGCTGCCTCCCTTCCTCAGTCACCCCCAGCTGCCTCCCTTCCCCAGTCACCCCCAGCTGCCTCCCTTCCCCAGTCACCCCCAGCTGCCTCCCTTCCCCAGTCACCCCCAGCTGCCTCCCTTCCCCAGTCAACCCCAGCTGCCTCCCTTCCCCAGTCACCCCCAGCTGCCTCCCTTCCCCAGTCACCCCCAGCTGCCTCCCTTCCCCAGTCACCCCCAGCTGCCTCCCTTCCCCAGTCACCCCCAGCTGCCTCCCTTCCCCAGTCACCCCCAGCTGCCTCCCTTCCCCAGTCACCCCCAGCTGCCTCCCTTCCCCAGTCACCCCCAGCTCCCTCCCTTCCTCAGCCCCCCCCCCAGCTGCCTCCTTTCCCCTGTCCCCCCCCAGCTGCCTCCCTTCCCCAGTCACCCCCAGCTGCCTCCCTTCCCCAGTCACCCCCAGCTGCCTCCCTTCCCCAGTCACCCCCAGCTGCCTCCCTTCCTCAGTCCCCCCCCAGCTGCCTCCTTTCCCCTGTCCCCCCCCAGCTGCCTCCCTTCCCCAGTCACCCCCAGCTGCCTTCCTTCCCCAGTCACCCCCAGCTGCCTTCCTTCCCCAGTCACCCCCAGCTGCCCGCCTGCAGACGAGTTGTGGTCGGAGAAGTCTTCATGATGGCTGCCAGATGGAGAAGAAAGCAAAAAGTGAGCAACGGCAATGGGAGAAGACGTCACCTGTGAGTCATTAGTAACTGCACTGTAAACACTAATATAGTGTGCAGAGCCTGTGTACCATTGGGGTCTAAATGGGTCAGTGTATGGTTTGCGGTAGTGTACTGACACAGCCCTGCGGTCACTACAGTACACTAGCGCAAACTTTTAAACTAGAATCAAACTACAACAGCTGCAGGCACTACAACTCCCAGCATATGCTGAGGGCTGCAGACTGTTAGTACATGCTGGGAGTTGTAGTGCCTGCAGCTGTTGTAGTTGGGCCCTAGGTGGCAAATAAGAATATATAGATCAGTGGGGGCTCAGCGCAGGAAAGTGACCCCAGAACATCACTGATAGGGATAGGGGGAGATGTTTTTGTTCTATCCCCTATCAGTGATGTTCTGGGGTCAGTTCCTGCACCCACAGATCTATGTATTCTTATATGCCACAAAGCATCCAGTGTATAATGCACCTAGGACCCAACTACAACAGCTGCAGGCACTACAACTCCCAGCATGTACTGACAGTCTGCTGCCCTCAGGATATGCTGGGAGTTGTAGTACAGCATAGACAGATTATTGCTGGACCTTCAGGGCTGATGGTTGTCACCCACAGATTGCAGCCACCAGGAGTCTCTGCACACAGTGATTTATTACAGGGTTGTCCTCTTAGAGACTACAACTCCCAGCATAGCCGGAGAGCTGTATAAATGTAGGGATTTGTCACAGATACAGATGAATCCAGGAGAGGAGCGGGTCAGCATGTCGTGTCTCACTGGTTCTATATTGGTGGCCCCAGGTGCCCCAGTCCTACACTGGACAGAAGTTGTCCCCGAACTAAGATGTCCCCAGCCTCCTTCCTTCCTCCATCACGTCTGTTTGATGAGAATAGCGGGCATCAAGCAAAGCGGCACCCAAGTGCCAGGGTATATACCATGCATGTAACCAGCCAGTGCCGGGGGGGGGCGCCTCAGCAAGCAAGGTGCCTAGGGCAGCATGAACTCTAAATACAGGCCTGTGTATTCCCATATACCTCCTGACTATCATTGGCTTACATGTGATGTAGTAGGACTGTATTCCCATATACCTCCTGACTATCATTGGCTTACATGTGATGTGCTCGGACTGTATTCCCACATACCGCCTGACTATCATTGGCTTACATGTGATGTAGTAGGACTGTATCCCCATATACCTCCTGACTATCATTGGCTTACATGTGATGTAGTAGGACTATATTCCCATATACCGCCTGACTATCATTGGCTTACATGTGATGTAGTAGGACTGTATTCCCATATACCACCTGACTATCATTGGCTTACATGTGATGTAGTAGGACTGTATTCCCATATACCACCTGACTATCATTGGCTTACATGTGATGGAGTAGGACTGTATTCCCGTATACCACCTGACTATCATTGGCTTACATGTGATGTAGTAGGACTGTATTCCCGTATACCACCTGACTATCATTGGCTTACATGTGATGGAGTAGGACTGTATTCCCATATACCGCCTGACTATCATTGGCTTACATGTGATGTGCTGGGACTGTATTCCCATATACCTCGTGACTATCATTGGCTTACATGTGATGTAGTAGGACTGTATTCCCATATACCGCCTGACTATCATTGGCTTACATGTGATGTGGTAGGACTGTAGTCCCATATACCACCTGCAGGGGCGTAGCTAATGTCTCCTGGGCCCTGGTGCGAGAGGCCAACTTGGGCCCCCCCCCCCCTCCTTTCACGACCAAGTGATGCTATTGTTGTGTGTGTGTGTGTATATATATATATATATATATATATATATATATATATACACACACACACACAGTGGTGCCTTGGATTATGAGCATAATTCGTTCCAGGACCGTGCTTGTAATCCAAATCCACTCTTAAACCAAAGCAAATTTTCCTATAAGAAATCATGTAAATGCAGACAATTGGTTCCGCACCCCAAATATATTTATTATTCTGTACTGTACAGTAATGGAGAGGATGGAAACACAAGGGCTGACAGAGACTGCAGGGAGCATGAAGGAATGAGCAGGGCAGATGTGGGCACATACATGCAGCACTCTCTGTCCGGGGAGAGAGGGGTTACAGCTATGGAGAGATTACCTCCCCCCCCACAGTCCTGTCCCCTGATGTAAGCCCCAGCCTGAAGGGGATCTGCTATGATTTGGAAGGTGTTTAGAGTACAGTGCTGTAGACCCCGCTATGCAGGCCATGCCCCTTCTCCACTCGCGCTCCCACCCAATACAGGAAGTTCTTAAACCAAAGCAATGTTCTTAAACCAAGTCCAAGTTAAACCAAAACGCTCTTAAACGAAGTTACTCTTAAACCAAGGTACCACTGTATATATATATATATATATATATATATATATATATATATATATATATATATATATATATACACACACACCAAGACAGATATTACCTATTACCGCCATACTGTTACCAACCAAATCCTGTATACTGAGACCAATATTACCAGTAATACCAGTATATAGGGAGGAAACATTACCGCCACACCACAACCACTACCATCACCACCATATTGTTACTGACCAAATCCAGTACACTAAATCACCTCATCCAGTCATATAGAGGTGGATGCAGCTCTACACAGGTTCTATACACCATATACATTACACTGCAGTTATATCAGGTGACTCACAGGAGACGTCTTTTCTGATCGGAGTTCTTCCCTTTTCATCATCTTCTCCATCTGCCCTGGGCCGTTATGAGAACTTCTCCGAGCCACAAATCCACAGAATCTGCCAGACAGACATATTAGGCTCCACACTCTGACACCATCTCCATCTCTCTACACACTGCACATCTGTACTGTCCCCTTTACACCCTCATTTAGTGGGTAGCCCTGACTCTATGTGACCTCCTAATAATATATGCCCCCCTCTGTGTATTCCCTCTCCCCCTATGTTGCCCCCCCAAATAGATGGCCCCCTCCCTTATAGATGGCCCCCTCTACCCCCTCCCTTATAGATGGCCCCCTCTCTCCTCACCCTCCCTTATGGATGGTCTCCTCTCTCCTCACCCTCCCTTATGGATGGCCCCCTCTCCCCCCACCCTCCCTTATAGATGGCCCCCTCTCCCCCCACCCTCCCTTATAGATGGTCCCCTTCCCCCCCCCCTCCCTTATAGATGGTCCCCTTCCCCCCCCCCCTCCCTTATAGATGGTCCCCTCCCCCCCCCTCCTCCCTTATAGATGGTCCCCTTCCCCCCCCCCCTCCCTTAAAGATGGTCCCCTTCCCCCCCCCCTCCCTTATAGATGGTCCCCTTTCCCCCCCTTTATAGATGGTCCCCTTTCCCCCCCTTTATAGATGGTCCCCTTCCTCCCTCCCTTATAGATGGTCCCCTTCCCCCCCCCCCCCACCCTCATAGATGGCCCCCCTCTTTCCCCCCACCCTCATAGATGGCCCCTCTTTCCCCCCACCCTCATAGATGGCCCCTCTTTCCCCCCACCCTCATAGATGGCCCTCTTTCCCCCCACCCTCATAGATTGCTCCTCTTTCCCCCCACCCTCATAGATGGCCCCTCTTTCCCCCCACCCTCATAGATTGCTCCTCTTTCCCCCCACCCTCATAGATGGCCCCCTCCTTCCCCCCACCCTCATAGATGGCCCCCTCCTTCCCCCCACCCTCATAGATGGCCCCCTCCTTCCCCCCACCCTCATAGATGGCCCCCTCCTTTCCCCCCACCCTCATAGATGGCCCCTCTTTCCCCCCACCCTCATAGATGGCCCCTCTTTCCCCCCACCCTCATAGATGGCCCCCTCTTTCCCCCCACCCTCATAGATGGCCCCCTCCTTTCCCCCCACCCTCATAGATGGCCCCCTCTTTCCCCCCACCCTCATAGATTGCTCCTCTTTCCCCCCACCCTCATAGATGGCCCCCTCCTTCCCCCCACCCTCATAGATGGCCCCCTCCTTTCCCCCCACCCTCATAGATGGCCCCCTCCTTTCCCCCCACCCTCATAGATGGCCCCCTCCTTTCCCCCCACCCTCATAGATGGCCCCCTCCTTTCCCCCCACCCTCATAGATGGCCCCCTCCTGTCCCCCCACCCTCATAGATGGCCCCCTCCTTTCCCCCCACCCTCATAGATGCCCCCCTCCTTTCCCCCCACCCTCATAGATGGCCCCCTCCTTTCCCCCCACCCTCATAGATGGCCCCCTCTTTCCCCCCACCCTCATAGATTGCTCCTCTTTCCCCCCACCCTCATAGATGGCCCCCTCCTTCCCCCCACCCTCATAGATGGCCCTCTCCTTCCCCCCCACCCTCATAGATGGCCCCCTCCTTTCCCCCCACCCTCATAGATGGCCCCCTCCTTTCCCCCCACCCTCATAGATGGCCCCCTCCTTTCCCCCCACCCTCATAGATGGCCCCCTCCTTTCCCCCCACCCTCATAGATGGCCCCCTCCTTTCCCCCCACCCTCATAGATGGCCCCCTCCTTTCCCCCCACCCGTACAGGCTGATAAAAAAAACAAAACTTAACTCACCTGACATCGCGCTCCCACGTTGATTCTCACTCCTCTTGGTCTGTCCCCGGCTGCTGCGCGGCTGCCGGGGGTGTCGCGTCTTACCCCCGGCAGCGCGCGCATCCCAGAACTCCCTGCGCGCCGGAAACCGGAAGTCAGGGCCCAAGGCGCGCAGGGAGTTCTGGGATGCGCGCGCTGCCGGGGGTAAGACGCGACACCCCCGGCAGCCGCTTAGCAGCCGGGGGAAGACGGAGCCCGACTCTTGTGACCGCAAGCAAAACAATGCTTGCGGTCACAAGAGTGATTGATCGGGGGGCCCCGCGGGCCCCCCTTGTGGCGGGCCCGGTCGCGGCGGCGACCCCCGCGACCACGGTGGCTACGCCACTGACCACCTGACTATCATTGGCTTACATGTGATGTGGTAGGACTGTATTCCCATATACCTCCTGACTATCATTGGCTTACATGTGATGTGGTAGGACTGTATTCCCATATACCGCCTGACTATCATTGGCTTACATGTGATGGAGTAGGACTATATTCCCATATACCGCCTGACTATCATTGGCTTACATGTGATGTAGTAGGACTGTATTCCCATATACCACCTGACTATCATTGGCTTACATGTGATGGAGTAGGACTGTATTCCCGTATACCACCTGACTATCATTGGCTTACATGTGATGTAGTAGGACTGTATTCCCGTATACCACCTGACTATCATTGGCTTACATGTGATGGAGTAGGACTGTATTCCCACATACCGCCTGACTATCATTGGCTTACATGTGATGTGGTAGGACTGTATTCCCGTATACCTCCTGACTATCATTGGCTTACATGTGATGTGCTCGGACTGTATTCCCATATACCGCCTGACTATCATTGGCTTACATGTGATGGAGTAGGACTATATTCCCATATACCGCCTGACTATCATTGGCTTACATGTGATGTAGTAGGACTGTATTCCCATATACCGCCTGACTATCATTGGCTTACATGTGATGTGCTCGGACTGTATTCCCATATACTGCCTGACTATCATTGGCTTACATGTGATGTATACACCTACAAAAAAATATACTGTACCCAGATATAATATAATCACAAATTAATTTTTATTGGTAACAAAGACATATATAAAAATACCATAAAAACACAAACTGAATCAGAACGGATGATAACAAAAAACATGGGTAAAGTGCATATATTAAAGTGCCGGCATATAGTATGAGTGTGCAAAAATGCAAGTGCTGTAAGTACTACAAGTAAAGTGCCTGGCACAATAAATAAATGGGGTCTACATGTTCAGCAAGGGTTCATTACAGTGAGCAACATATCCCAAAAGACCATGAACCGATATCACAGAAAGCCCTATCACTGAAACATTACCTAAGCTGTATGTTCATACAATACCCATGAGGTGCGCCCCGACGCGCGTTTCGGCAACACGCCTTTAGCGAGGCGACCCCTAGATATCGAGGCCACCCCTCGATAAAGGCGTGTTGCCGAAACGCGCGTCGGGGCGCACCTCATGGGTATTGTATGAACATACAGCTTAGGTAATGTTTCAGTGATAGGGCTTTCTGTGATATTGGTTCATGGTCTTTTGGGATATGTTGCTCACTGTAATGAACCCTTGCTGAACATGTAGACCCCATTTATTTATTGTGCCAGGCACTTTACTTGTAGTACTTACAGCACTTGCATTTTTGCACACTCATACTATATGCCGGCACTTTAATATATGCACTTTACCCATGTTTTTTGTTATCATCCGTTCTGATTCAGTTTGTGTTTTTATGGTATTTTTATATATGTCTTTGTTACCAATAAAAATTAATTTGTGATTATATTATATCTGGGTACAGTATATTTTTTTGTAGGTGTATATGTATTGTTTTTGCTGTCATAGCACCCAGTAGGTTATCCCCATATATATTACACTTTGCACTTGCTTGTTATACCTTTGGGGTAGAATATCAGCTAGTACAATTTTTGTTTGATTTACATGTGATGTAGTAGGACTGTATTCCCACATACCACCTGACTATCATTGGCTTACATGTGATGGAGTAGGACTGTATTCCCACATACCACCTGACTATCATTGGCTTACATGTGATGTGCTCGGACTGTATTCCCATATATCGCCTGACTATCATTGGCTTACATGTGATGTAGTAGGACTGTATTCCCATATACCTCCTGACTATCATTGGCTTACATGTGATGTAGTAGGACTGTATTCCCACATACCACCTGACTATCATTGGCTTACATGTGATGTGCTGGGACTGTATTCCCATATACTGCCTGACTATCATTGGCTTACATGTGATGTAGTAGGACTGTATTCCCATATACCTCCTGACTATCATTGGCTTACATGTGATGTAGTAGGACTGTATTCCCATATACTGCCTGACTATCATTGGCTTACATGTGATGTAGTAGGACTGTATTCCCATATACCGCCTGACTATCATTGGCTTACATGTGATGTAGTAGGACTGTATTCCCATATACCGCCTGACTATCATTGGCTTACATGTGATGTAGTAGGACTGTATTCCCATATACCGCCTGACTATCATTGGCTTACATGTGATGTAGTAGGACTGTATTCCCATATACTGCCTGACTATCATTGGCTTACATGTGATGTAGTAGGACTGTATTCCCATATACTGCCTGACTATCATTGGCTTACATGTGATGTAGTAGGACTGTATTCCCATATACCACCTGACTATCATTGGCTTACATGTGATGTAGTAGGACTGTATTCCCATATACCGCCTGACTATCATTGGCTTACATGTGATGTAGTAGGACTGTATTCCCATATACCGCCTGACTATCATTGGCTTACATGTGATGTAGTAGGACTGTATTCCCATATACCGCCTGACTATCATTGGCTTACATGTGATGTAGTAGGACTGTATTCCCATATACCTCCTGACTATCATTGGCTTACATGTGATGTAGTAGGACTGTATTCCCATATACCGTATGACTATCATTGGCTTACATGTGATGTAGTAGGACTGTATCCCCATATACCGTATGACTATCATTGGCTTACATGTGATGTGGTAGGACTGTATTCCCATATACCGCCTGACTATCATTGGCTTACATGTGATGTGGTAGGACTGTATTCCCATATACCGCCTGACTATCATTGGCTTACATGTGATGTGGTAGGACTGTATTCCCACATACCTCCTGACTATCATTGGCTTACATGTGATGTGGTAGGACTGTATTCCCACATACCGCCTGACTATCATTGGCTTACATGTGATGTGGTAGGACTGTATTCCCACATACCGCCTGACTATCATTGGCTTACATGTGATGTAGTAGGACTGTATTCCCATATACCGCCTGACTATCATTGGCTTACATGTGATGTAGTAGGACTGTATTCCCATATACCTCCTGACTATCATTGGCTTACAGGTGATGTAGTAGGACTGTATTCCCACATACCGCCTGACTATCATTGGCTTACATGTGATGTGGTAGGACTGTATTCCCACATACCGCCTGACTATCATTGGCTTACATGTGATGTAGTAGGACTGTCCCACATACCGCCTGACTATCATTGGCTTACATGTGATGTAGTAGGACTGTCCCACATACCGCCTGACTATCATTGGCTTACATGTGATGTAGTAGGACTGTATTCCCACATACCGCCTTACTATCATTGGCTTACATGTGATGTAGTAGGACTGTATTCCCACATACCGCCTGACTATCATTGGCTTACATGTGATGTAGTAGGACTGTATTCCCACATACCGCCTGACTATCATTGGCTTACATGTGATGTAGTAGGACTGTATTCCCACATACCGCCTTACTATCATTGGCTTACATGTGATGTAGTAGGACTGTATTCCCACATACCGCCTGACTATCATTGGCTTACATGTGATGTAGTAGGACTGTATTCCCATATACCTCCTGACTATCATTGGCTTACATGTGATGTAGTAGGACTGTATTCCCGTATACCGCCTGACTATCATTGGCTTACATGTGATGTAGGGGCAGGGCCGGCGTCAGCACCCGGCCGACTAGGTCAAGTGCTGGGGCCCACAGCGCCCCTAGGGGCCCAGTCCCATCTGATGCTACACTTTTTTTTCTGTCAGAAAGGCATAGCACAGCTAGGGGGCGCCGATACATACTTGGAGTCCCGGGCACTTGTTTCTCTGCACAAGACTTCCCTGCAGCTATGGGGGATGAAGGACCTTTCATGATGTCACTGGTCATGTGATCGGACTGTGGATGGAGGGCAGGTAGGCTCTGGAAACTAATAGTGTCCTGTATGGGCTTCTAATTGTTTTCTGTGTACAGCTCCTGCAGTGATGTATATAACACATGGACATCTAGGGCTCAGCATGTCCATGTGTTATATACATCACTGCAGGAGCTGTATATAGAAGAACTAGAAGCACCAGCATGTCCATGTGTTATATACATCACTGCAGGAGCTGTATATAGGAGAACTAGAAGCACCAGCATGTCCATGTGTTATATACATCACTGCAGGAGCTGTATATAGAAGAACTAGAAGCACCAGCATGTCCATGTGTTATATACATCACTGCAGGAGCTGAATATAGGAGAACTAGAGGCTCTATATACAGCTCTGTATACAGCTCCTGCAGTGATATATATATAACACATAGACATGCTGGTGCTTCTAGTTCTCCTATATACAGCTCCTGCAGTGATTTATAGAAATATCTATCAATCACTGCAGGAGCTGTATATAGGAGAACTATAGGTTTCAGCATGTCTATGTGTTATATATATATATATATATATATATATATATATATATATATATATATATATCACAGACAGGAGCTGTATACAGGAGAACTACAGTATAGGTCTCAGCATGTCCATGTATTGTATATATCACTGCAGGAGCTGTATACAGGAGAACTAAAGCCTCTAGTTCTCCTGTATACAGCTCCTGCTATGTGTATGTAACATGGACATGCTGGGTCTTCTAGTTCTCCTGTATACAGCTCCTGTCTATGATATATACAATATGGACATGCTGGTGTTTCTAGTTGTCTCCTGTATATAGCTTCTGCAATGTGACACCCGCAGAGATCGGGAGATACAGGAGGAGAAAGATATGCAGCAGCCGCAAATCTTTCCTCGCCTGTATCTCCATGATTTGTTCCTCAAAGGGGCCCACCGAGGCTCTGTTGCCCAAGGGCCCACAAAAACCTGGAGCCGGCCCTGTGTAGGGGGATTGTCTTCCCACATACCACCTGACTATCATTGGCTTACATGTGATGTGATGTAGTGTGGTGGTCGCACCTTTTTTTAGTGCCCAACCGCCGGGATAATGTTATTTCAGTGGTTGGAATATAGCTCAGCCAGTGATATAGTTGTGACGCCAGTGCTAACTCAGCACATAGTTGTGATTGTGTACAGTGTACCTGCTTTGTTTTGTGGCTGGCTATATTGATCCCCAATGGTCGGTGTCCTGCTGGGTTGTGATAGGTCCCTTAGGCTCTTATCACGCTGGTCCAGAGTGGAGAGATGACCCACCCGGACTGTCGTTACTGCCACCCATAGAAAAGGGAGAGTGACCCAAGGACTGTGTAGCTGGTGTGTAGAATAAATGAAGTAATCTTTAATGAAAGTCTCTTACAATACAGGATAGCTGTTTAGTAGGTGACTTCTGTAATACAGACTTGAGCTCACTGACTCTGAGCTGACAGAGGCTTAAAGGACAACTCCGGCGGGACCCCCCCCCCAAAAAAAAACACAGACACACACAGACACCATACTCACCATCCCTCCGGTGACGATCGCCACTCCATTCGCCCGCCGTCTGCCTCACCGTCACCTGCCTCACCGTCACCTGCCTCCGCCGTCCAGTGATGTCTCTTGCTTCCGGGTCCATGGGAGAGAAAAGGCTGCCAGTGCGCTTGCGCGCCGGCAGCCTTTTCATTGGCTGGAGCGCATCACATGGCTTCCAGCAAGCTCAGCCAATCAGGGCTGAGCAAGCTGGAAGCCATGTGATGCGCTCCAGCCAATGAAAAGGCTGCTGGTGCGCATGTGCACCAGCAGCCTTTTCTCTCCCATTCACTCTCAATGAAGACGCTGAGGAGGAAGAAGACCCGGACCGCCCCTCGGCTCTGACATCACCCGACACCAGAGAAGAGGACCGTGACGACCGTAATAGGTAATGTATATATTCTTTAACTTCCGGGGTGGGGGGTCGGGGGTCGGAAAGTGGGGGAAGGGGGCCAGACCGGGTATTTAACCACATTACAAAGTTATATAACTTTGTAATGTGTGTTAAATAAGCCAAAAAAATTTTTCGCCGGAGTTGTCCTTTAAGTGCTGGGTACAATAACAGTGCTGGTTTAGTTAAGTGGTGATAAGAGCTTGGAGGAGTTGAGAGAAGTTTGTCGGGAGAGCCCCAACCCAGTGTAGTAATGTGCTCTGCTGGAACTTGTGAGAAGAAATACTTGAAGAAGAATACTTGTGAATACTTGTGCCCGTGTTTTGACCTTACTGTCGCTAAAAACCACCGTCGGGTTGCCCATCCTACCAGGGTGACACATGCCCCGGTCTTGGTTACCTGAGAGCCACTAAGTGTCTGAAATTATCCGGTGTCTCCTGCTCTGCAAGATAGAGTACGTAGACCTTGGTTATGGTTGCTTTGCTCTATTCGGGTCAGTTCCTCTGTCTAGAATACCGCCCTGCTCTGTTAAAGAGGTTCTCAGCGTGGGTTGGGGTGATCTCCGACTTGTCCTTCTTTAGTGACTTAGCACTGCATAGTGTCTGTTGGTATAGCTTGGAAAAAGAAAGTCTCTGCATTCTCCTTACAGGTGTGTCTGTTCACTACCACACTCTAGACTAGACTACTACCTAGGGGTTGTGTGTTGTGAAGAAAAGCATCTCTCATTGGCTGGTACAGACCATGTGGTACAAAAAACAGTAACCCACGGCCGCTATTAAATGAATAGTAACCGCAGAAAGCTGACATGTCAATTTTGTTGTGGCGCCGCTAGCGATCCCGGACGGAGTGTATACTATGTGTATACACTCCAGCCAGGATTCCTTCAGCTGCAGCACAATGTAAGCTTAGTACTAATTACAGCCGTTATTGAAAATCGGCAACAACGGCCGTGATTACTACTGAACTTACGTTGTGTGAAACATAACCTAACTCTGTGGTCTCCTCATACATAGTAACCCTGTGGT
>NW_027208641.1:0-51136 GCF_027789765.1 Dendropsophus ebraccatus
AAATCTCATTAGCCAAAAAAAAAAAATAGTGCAAACGCAATGATAACTGTCCTCTATTGGGAAATTTATGAAAGGGTGTAAATATACACTTGGTGTAACTGCCAAGAGCAACAATACAGTATACAGTATATTTACACCCTTTCATAAATCTCTCCCTATGTGTTTAGATTTTTAAAATTTCCATCAGTAGCTTCTCACTTATCTCAGCAAACAAAGCCGAATCACCAATAAAATGTTTCAAAATTAAGTAATTCTTGTGTATATCACTCACTGCTGCTGATTTCATAGGGGAATAATATGGCCTGAGGGGGTATGAACTGGCCTAGGCCAAAATATACCCCAGGATATAATCTAACCTAGACCAAAATATACCCCAGGATCAGGGGCTTAGCTAGGGGTTTAGCCTAGGGGGGGGGGAGTGAGTCTAAGGGCCCTATTCCACCGGACGATTATCGTTCAGATTATCGTTAAAACGTTCGAATCTAAATGATAATCGTTCGGTTGAAATGCACGATTAACGACCGAACGAGAAATCGTTGATCGCTTCATAAGACCTGGACCTATTTTTATCGTTGCTCGTTTGCAAAACGTTCGCAAAACATTCGCATTGAATAAGACGTTGTTCGGTCGTTTGCAGTAGATACGAATGCAATAGCGAAGAAATAGCGAAGAAAAAACGATCGCAAATACGATCATAAGTAACGAGTTATCATTCCATGGAAATGAGTGAACGTTTTCAGGTCTTTCGCAATATGTTACCCATAGGAAACCTCAGTAGATGACAATGCTTTCCGAACAATAAAGGGTTTCTACTACATTATTCATAGTGAACAGGGACTGAGAACAGTGGAAAAGACTTTCTACATTTCACATATATAACCATTTAAAAATTAAAGGGGTTATCCAGCATTACAAATACATAGCTTCCTTTTCCAGAAACAGCGCCACTCTCCTCCAAAGCTTGGATGTGGTAGTGCAGCTCAGTTCCACTAAAATAGAAAGTTGTAATACTAAAAACATCATAGAGGAAGCTATGGCGCTATTGTCTCATATCTATCTGCCTGATATCTATTGGGCAGCATGAGGACTACACCTTAGCTGATGGTCAATAACCAAATTAGCAACACCCGAAGGGGATACCCGCAATACCAATAGAGTAAATGGATAGTACAAATACAAATGCTGGATAATAACAATAAATAGTCAAATGCGGTTCAAGGCAACTATACTAAATAACCTATATACAAAAAAGCCAGACTACTGCAACATAACTAAATGGAATAATTACTTTACTAATTCATAGAAACAATATATGACAATGCATTAAATATGAAGGAGAAATCAGTCCCAATAATCATGCTGTACAGGGTATATGAGAGCAGCCAATTTATGCCTCCATGTAGTATTTACACCCAATTTTAGCCATCATATAGAACACAGGGTCCCTCTATGCTCTCTTATAGTAAAAAGGCCACCATCTATACCCTAACATAGTAGATTATCCCCCTTTGTTCCTCCATATAGAAGATAGACCCTCCCTGTGCACCCCCATATAGTAGTCCGGCCCCCCTGTACCTTCATACACAAAAATGGGCTCCGCAATTAAGCACATGCATTCTTGTTTAACAATTCATCCATAGAGCATATACCATAACGGGACGTTTCGGTCTAATACGACCTTTTTTAACTGGTATCTGCAGGGTAAATACATATTGCAATGAGTATACAATATATTTTGAAAAAAATTGTCCTTATTACATCAAAAACATATTATGGCCCAGAGACAGTTTTAGAGTAGGTTAAAATGCATAGATGGTTGGAGTGACATATCGAGATATCGTCCTTTTGAACATATTCGTCATGATTTAATGTATATAGTACGTGATTCATCTACAATAATAATAATACTAATATACACTAGGTCTAAGTTATGTGATCCATATGGTGGCTATTCAAGTTGGTACACAAAGTACAATATCCACAATGGTTTGCTATACTCACACTTTGGTGGGTAGTAGGAATAGAAGAATGCCTAGAAAGATCAAAAGTGAACATAGAAATAAGTCTCCTGTGAATCAACCAAAAGTAAAAGAAAGGGAAGAGTCAGGATTATCTAGATCTATATAAGAAAAAACGCTGTCTTAAATGGATAGTACATAGTCGCGGCCGGAGCGGTCATTCCGGTGCGGCTTCCGGGTTTATATAGGGCAATGAAGCGGTCACGTGACCCGGAACACAATCACGTGCTACGTGACGTCTCCGCGTCACCAGTCGGCGCATGACGCGCGACTTGGTGACGCGTGTGTCTCAATATGCGTTCCAACTGATTCTGACATGCGCACTAATGATAACAGGACTGAATTGCCATCTATGTGTTCATTGACAGACAATTATAGGTAAATCAATGTGATTGCAGGAGAACTATGAGTCAGAACTACTATGTCATCATCTTATATCATGTTTGTGTATAGGTAAATGTCTGTAAAGCCCTATTGTTGGTAAAAACCAGTGTACATAGTGAGTCAAACACTGCATATGGATTAACATTAGTGATAAAAAAACGATATGTGAAATAAATGAGATTATGTAGTAGTAAAAAGTCTAGTGAAATGAAATATTGTAAGGATTGAAAATAAAAATTAATGTAGAATGTAGAAGACTATATAGAAAAGTATATAGACAAAAGATTACATATAAAGACACCACGTGATTACCAACCCAACCAAGAGGATCCTTTAGGTAAGTATGACAACTGCCATCCATATGGAAAATGTCTACTCAGGTCAGGACATATCTGGGGGAAAGAAAGAATATTTTAAAGAAAATCATTGTTATTTCACAAGTTGATATAGAAATCGCATTCTCTATTCAAACCTTGTGGTGACAATGTCTGTAACTTGTGGATCCAAAAGGATTCACGCTGCTTTAACCCTTTAAGGACATGGCCCATTTTCGTTTTTACGTTTTCGGTTTTTCCTCCTTGTGTTTAAAAGGTCATAGCACTTGCATTTTTCCACCTAGAAACCCACATGACCCCTTATTTTTTGCGTCACTAATTGTACTTTGCAATTACAGGCTGAATTTTTGCATAAAGTACACTGCGAAAACCAGAAAAAAATTCAAAGTGTGGTGAAATTGAAAAAAAAAAAACAGCATTTCTTTTATTTGGGGGAAATGTGTTTTTACGCCATTCGCCCTGGGGTAAAACTGACTTGTTATGCATGTTCCTCAAGTCGTTACGATTAAAACGATATATAACATGTATAACTTATATTGTATCTGATGGCCTGTAAAAAATTCAAACCGTTGTTAACCAATATACGTTCCTTAAAATCGCTCCATTCCCAGGCTTATAGCACTTTTATCCTTTGGTCTATGGGGCTGTGCGAGGTGTCATTTTTTGCGCCATGATGTGATCTTTCTATCGGTACCTTGATTGCGCATATACGACTTTTTGATCGCTTTATATTACATTTTTTCTGGATTTGATGCGACCAAAAATGCGCAATTTTGCACTTTGGGATTTTTTTCCGCTGACGCCGTTTACCGTACGAGATCAGGAATGTGATTAATTAATAGTTCGGGCGATTACGCACGCGGCGATAGCAAACATGTTTATTTATTTATTTATTTGTTTATTTTTATTTAAAACCTGGGAAAAGGGGGGTGATTCAGACTTTTATTAGGGGAGGGGGCTTTTTACTATTAACAACAGTTTTTTTTTTTTTTTACACATATACTAGAAGCCCCCCTGGGGGACTTCTAGTATATACACTTGGATCTCTCATTGAGATCTCTGCAGCATAGATATGCTGCAGAGATCCATGAGATCGGCACTCGTTTGCTTTCGGCTGCTGCAGCCGAAAACGAACGAGTGCCGAGCCAAGGACGGCGCCATCTTGGACGCGTCCACGGCCGGCATCAGTAACGGAGATCGCTCCTCCGGGACAAGGTCCCAGAGGAGCGATCTCCCCCACTAGACCCCAGGGAAACGTTGCCTCCGGTAATCGGAGGCAGCTGTCAACTTTGACAGCTGCCTCCGATTAGCTAATTAGCGGGCACGGCGATCAGACCGTGCCCGCTAATAGCAGCGGTCCCGGGCTACTCGCGGCACCCGGGATCGCGGCACTTCAAAGCGGGGCCGCCGCGCGGCCCCGCTTTGAAGTGCAAGTGAGGACATATGACGTACGCATACGTCCTATGTCCTTAAGAGGTTAATAAGTTAATTCTATTCCCTCTTCTCCTCAGAAACATGTTCCAGGACTTGATACCGTAGTTGTGCTATGGAATGACCTTTCTCAATGAAATGTTGGGGGACAGGTAAGAGGGTGTTTTTGCACCTAATGGTTGACTTGTGTTTTGTGAGGCGTTCTTTCACTCTCTGAGTAGTTTCACCTACATAAGCTAAACCACAAGGGCATTTCAGTAGATAAACTACAAAGCTCGAATTGCATGTAAAATAACCTTTGATGGGTATTTGTTTTGCCCGTCTGTGGGTGCATTACATATTCTCCCTTTATTACCGAAGAACAGTTGCTACAAGATAAACATGGAAAAGTTCCATTTTCTGGGGTCTTAGTACCATTTGTGTTTTCTGAGGGCCTAGTGTGCCAATAACTGCTCTCACAATCTGTTGCGGGTGCGTTTGTAGCATGTTAGTGGAAGTGATTTGAATTCCTCTATCTGTGGAAAATTGGCATGAAGAATGTGCTAATACTTCTTTGTGGCTTTTTGTATCATAGGTGTTAGGAGATGGTATGTTGTAACACAAGCTAATCTCTTAATTGTGTTGTCCTTGGGTCTAGGTGGCTTTTTCAATTCTGTTCTCTCCCTATCCAACATATGCTGGGGATATCCACGTTGTCTAAATTTCATTGTCATTTCATCAAGTCTCTTTTCAAGTTTCACTGGATCAGAAACGATCCTTTCTACCCTCTTGTATTGTGATCTCGGTAGAGATCTTTTTGTGGGACAGGGATGACAGCTAAGATAATGTAGTAGACTATTTCTATCTGTCTCCTTAGTGAATTGATCATGGTCCAATTTGCCTGATGCTTTCGTATGTATCTCTGTGTCAAGGAAACTTACTTTTTCAGAGCTGATGTGTTGGGTAAAGGATAATTCAGGATATATCCTGTTTATGTCTTGTATAAAGCTGTGTAGAGTTTCAATTGGACCGTCCCATATACAAAACACATCGTCTATGAATCTTAGCCATGTGTGCGCATGTTTCTAAAAGAGGTTGTTCGTGTAGATATATTTCTCCTCAAATATCATCATGTATGCATTGGCATAAGGTGGTGCCATGTTGGAACTCATGGCCGTCCCACATTTCTTTGCAAAAAATTGATCACCAAACAAAAAATAATTTTCATTAAGTATTAATTCCAATAATGTCATACAGAATTTTTTCTCATCAGTAGTTAAGAAAACAAAGAAACAAGATCCTATAACACCAGTTTTTTATATAGTACCAAAAATTCATAAAAGACTTGATAGGCCCCCGGGCAGACCAATTGTTGCATCAACAGAATCCGTTTTGTCCCCCCTAGCCATCTATTTAGACCGAGTGCTTACTCCATTAACCCGTCATGCAAGGTCTTTCATATAAGATACATCTGATTTCCTGTCAAAAAAAGACAGATTAAATTTTGATCATGAGGTTCTTCTAGTAACACTAGATGTAAATGGAGTGCAGGAGGAGGTGCTAGCGTGATGACGTAGCACGTGCATCGCACCGGGCGGTGTGCGATGTTGGGCCACTTGGCAAAAGAAGGAGGAAGGGACTAGCAGTTACCGCAGATGATTTGTGCCAGACAAGTTGTGAAGGAGTGAGAAGTCAGAGAGCGCTGTGGACGTCCTCTTGGCCGCGTGATGTGCTGAGGCTTCCAGAGGAGTCTGTGAGCGGATTGCTGTCGGGGTTGATGGTTAAGGAGTCCCGGATGAGTGAGGAGCGGGCCCCGGTGCTGTGTCCTGGGTGTTGTGTCTGGATGGAGGAGCGGAGGCGCCGAGGAGAGACCACGTGGGTTGGTGAGAGCTGAAGGAGCCGTTGTGAGCGGGTGGAGAGGCAGGCGCTGTAAGTGCTGAGAACGAGGAGTGAGGAGCGGCCCCCCCTGACTGTGGCGTGGTGCTGGTGAGCTACGGAGGAGGAACGGGGTGGTGAAGAGAGACATTGGGACCCGTTGGAGGAGCTGAGGACAATTACGAGGGGGTGTAAGAACTGTGAGAGATATAAGAGAGGGGCGCCGAGGGGCAGGATAAAGTGAGGCTTCTGGATTGTTATGGGTTAAGGTTCCTGGACGGTAATACAAGTGGGCTGAGGATACTTTGAAAGAGGAACTGTATGAATAACACTTTGGGGACACTAACTATATGATTGGATATTAAGGACTGATCCTCTCCTTTTTCTCTATATTTTGGTTAAGAATCCGCTCCTGATAAATTGTGAATAATTGTGTACGGTTTGGAAAATTGCCTATTGGGATTTTGTGACTTCTATGTCTAACAACATACTGATTGGGAAACTGCTCTTTGGGATTTTGGGATTCCTCTGTCTAAAAACATACTTGTCAGGATGGTATCTTTGCGGAGCGTTATGCGTCCCTCTGCTCGTGCTGTGCGGCCGAGAAGGCGCTGATATTCTCTTATTCTGTTCTGTGTTTTGTTTTGCTGTGTCTGAACACTGGTTTATTTGCTCTCTTTGGGAGACACACCCGACTTCACCTGCTGAGTTCTGTCTGGCCATGTCAGGGTTAATCTGTGTTCTGGTTCTGCTGTGACTGACAGATCTTCCTGCCAGTGGATCTGTTTTGTTCTCAGCTGTCTGTGCTTGGAGATCAGGGGGATGGTCCAATTACGTTCTGGACCAGAGCCCTGGTCTCCTATATAACAAACCTCAGTCTGTGCACTTATTGCTGGTTATTGACTTAGTCTCTGCCTGCTTGTGGATTCTGTTTCTTTGCATCTCCTGACTACTGCTTTGTACCTCTGACCTCCCTTGCTTGCTGCCTGCCCCTGATCATATTGCCTGTTTTCTGATTACGCCTTTGGATCCTGATTTTGTACTTTTGCTGCCCGACTGTTGTGACCCGGATTGTGGACTATTCTTCATTGTGTTTGTCTGTCTGTTTTGTATTTGTGTCCCACCTAGCCAGTGCAGGGACTGCCGCCCAGTTGCTCGCCGCCATCTTAGGGCGGATAGTGGCAAGTAGGTAGAGGACAGTGGGCGGGCTGAGCTTAGGGCTCACTGTCTTGTCTTGTCCTGCTGTCCGGTTCCTAACAGAATAACCAGCCCTACTTTTTTTTTCTCTCTCCCCACCTGACTATGGACCCCGTGAAAGCTCTTGTGGAGCAAATGCAAAGTCTCAACCAGCTTGTTCTGGACCTTACGCAACGGGTGCAGCAGGTAGAGTCTTTCCTGGGCCAAAATGCTATGCTATCTGCTGCTGCTCCCCCAGAACCTCCAGTGCAGCTTCCTGATAGGTTCAAAGGTGAGAGAAGGGCCTTTCGAATCTTCAGAGAGGGATGTAAGTTGTTTTTCAGACTTTGTCCCCGGTCCTCTGGGGATGAGAGCCAGAGAGTGGGCATTATTATGTCACTCTTACAAGGACCTCCGCAGGAGTGGGCCTTTTCTTTGCCTCCAGATGCCACTGAGTTATCTTCTGTGGATCAGTTTTTCTCTGCATTGGAGTTACTCTATGATGACCCTGACAGGGCAGCAGCAGCTGAGAGGCAGTTGACTACTTTGAGACAGGGCAAGCGACCGGTGGAGGAGTATTGTGCTGAGTTCCGCCAGTGGTGCGTTCCATCCAGATGGAATGATCCTGCACTTAGATGCAAGTTTAAGCAGGGGTTGTCTGATGGCATTAAGGATGCCTGGACAGGGCATCCAGAACCTTCCACCCTTAAGCAGGCCATGAATTTGGCTATTCGTATAGACCGCAGGCTCCGTGACAGACATAGGGAGAGAGTAGACTCTGACTCTTCTAAACAATCTGTCTCCTATTCTGTCAAAACCCCTCTTGTTACCCCTACTATTCCTGAGGACGAGCCCATGCAGCTGGGACTATTAGACGCCAAGACCAGGCGAGAACACCGGAGACACAACGGTCTATGTTACTACTGTGGTGACAGTGGCCATTACATCAGTTTCTGCCACAAGCGTCCAAAGCGGCAAGAAAACCTGCACCCAGATCATCGGCGTCCAGGTGACTCCCAGGAAAGTCACTTGGGCGCACAGGTACCCTCCGGCAAAATTAATATTTCTAGTTCTGTTGTACCTGATTTGCCTGTATCTGATGTGAATTTAACATGTTGTTCTGCTCGTCCTGTCAGTAAGCCTGTTCTCCATGCCATGGACTCTTCTTCTGATGAATGGGAGTCAGATGGCAATCTTCTAAGTGAAGTTGAGTCCTGTGAGGGTCCTGAGGCCCCTCATAAAAGGGGGGGTACTGTCAGGATGGTATCTTTGCGGAGCGTTATGCGTCCCTCTGCTCGTGCTGTGCGGCCGAGAAGGCGCTGATATTCTCTTATTCTGTTCTGTGTTTTGTTTTGCTGTGTCTGAACACTGGTTTATTTGCGCTCTTTGGGAGACACACCCGACTTCACCTGCTGAGTTCTGTCTGGCCATGTCAGGGTTAATCTGTGTTCTGGTTCTGCTGTGACTGACAGGTCTTCCTGCCAGTGGATCTGTTTTGTTCTCAGCTGTCTGTGCTTGGAGATCAGGGGGATGGTCCAATTACGTTCTGGACCAGAGCCCTGGTCTCCTATATACTACCTCAGTATGTGCACTTATTGCTGGTTATTGACTTAGTCTCTGCCTGCTTGTGGATTCTGTTTCTTTGCATCTCCTGACTACTGCTTTGTACCTCTGACCTCCCTTGCTTGCTGCCTGCCCCTGATCATATTGCCTGTTTTCTGATTACGCCTTTGGATCCTGATTTTGTACTTTTGCTGCCCGACTGTTGTGACCCGGATTGTGGACTATTCTTCATTGTGTTTGTCTGTCTGTTTTGTATTTGTGTTCCACCTAGCCAGTGCAGGGACTGCCGCCCAGTTGCTCGCCGCCATCTTAGGGCGGATAGTGGCAAGTAGGTAGAGGACAGTGGGCGGGGCTGAGCTTAGGGCTCACTGTCTTGTCTTGTCCTGCTGTCCGGTTCCTAACAATACTGATTGGGAAACTGCTCTTTGGGATTTTGGGATTCCTATGTCTAACAATATACTGATTGGGAACTGTTTTTTGGGATTCTGGGATTCCTCTGTCTAACAACATACTGATTGGGACATTGTTTACTGTGCTCCTGGGATTCCTCTGTCTAACAACATATTGATTGGGAAATTGCTTTCTGGCGGGATTCCTTTGTCTAATAACATATTGATTGGGAAAATGCTTTTTGGGATTTTGGGACTCCTCTGTCTAACAATATACTGATTGGGACATTGTTTACTGTGATCCTGGGATTCCTCTGTCTAACAACATATTGATTGGGAAACTGTTTTTTTGGGGATTCTGAGACTCCTCTGTCTTACACCGTACTGAGGGGGAAACAGCTCTCTGGGATTTTGGGACTTCTATGTCTAACAATATATTGTCTGGGAAACTGTTTGTGGGGACTCTGGGATTCCTTTGTCTAACAACGTACTGATTAGGAAACTGTTTTCTGGGATTCTGGGATTCCTTTGTCTAATAACATACTGATTGGGAAACTGTTTACTGGGATTTTGGGATTCCTCAGGCTAACAACAAATTGATTGGGAAACAGTTTTTGGGATTCCTCTGTCTAACAACATATTGTTTGGGAAACTGTTTTTTGATTGATTGGGAAGCTGTTTCCTATATACGGATTGGGAGATTACTTTGGGGATCTTGTGTTATCCGCGAATTTGTAGTTATTTGTGAGGCACGAGAAGTTTGTGACTCGCTTTTCAACGAAATGAGAACTAAGACAAACCAAAATCAGCCAAAGGCAGGGACTCCCCCACCTGCAGTGAAAAGAAAACAGATAAGACAGAGAAAATAGATAAATTCCTAAGTCCCTCAGTACAAGGTGCTGTATCAAGGTTGAGTTTGGGGGGCAGTAACAAAGGTGACGGAGGCAGTAATAAAGGTGATGGAGAACATTCAGTTATGGAAACCTCAGTGACTTCTGACATGCAGTCTAACCAGAGTAGTGAACCATCGCTTTCTGATATACTGCGGGCAACAGTGGCGTAACTACCAGGGTCGCAGCAGTCGCCGCTGCGACCCGGCCCGCCACAAGGGGGGGCCCACGGGGCCCGCTGGGCCCCTGAGGCCCCCCCTCATCAATCACTCTTGTGACCGCAAGCATTGTGTTGCTTGCGGTCACAAGAGGCCGCCTCCGTCTGCCCCGGATCATGCGCAGCTGCTGGGGGTGTTGCGTCCTATCCCCGGCAGCGCGCGCATCATAGAGTTCACTGCTCCGGCACAGGGAGCGCACATTAGAGACGCTCCCTGTGCTGGAGGTCCCAGCACAGGGAACTCGATGATGCGCGCGCTGCCGGGGATAGAACCCGACACCCCCGGCAGCAGCGCATGATCCGGGGCAGACGGAGGCTGAAGAAGAAGAGGATTGCCGGGGGAGCGCGTTGTTAGGTGAGTTGTGTGTGTTTTTTTTATTTTTTTTTTATTTGTTTTAATAAAGGAAAGAGGGGGCTATCTATAGGAGGGAAGGGGCCATTTATAAAGGAGGGGGGAGAGGTGGCCATCTATAAAGGGGGGCAAGAGAGGGGGACCTTCTAGAGGGGGGGGTATCTATAAAGGGGGGGAGGGGGACCATCTATAAGGGGGTGGAAGAGGGGGACCATCTATAGGGAGGGGGGGGGAGACCATCTATAAGGGGGGGGGGGGAGAGGGAACCATCTATAGGGGGGGAGGGGACCATCTATAAGGGGGGGGAAGAGGGGGACTATCTATAAGGGGGGGAGAGGGAACCATCTATAAGGGGGGGAAGAGGGGGATCATCTATAAGGGGGGGAAGAGGGGGGCCATCTATAAGGGGGGGGGGAGGGGGACCATCTATAAGGGAGGGGGACCATCTATAAGGGGGGGAGAGAGGACCATCTATAAGGGGGGGAGAGGGGACCATCTATATAAGGAGAGGGGAGAGTGGGCCATCTATAAGGGGGGGAAGGGGCCATCTATAGCAGAGGGGGCCATCTATAAGGGGGGGAAGGGGCCATCTATAGGAGAGGGGGCCATCTATAGGAGGGTGGGAGAGGGGGCTATCTATAAGGGGGGCAATATATAAGGGGGGGAAGGGGCCATCTATAAGGGGGGGCATCTATAAGGGGGGCAACATAGGGGGAGAGGGGGCTTTCTATAAGAGGGGATATACAGAGGGGGCATCTATAAGGAGGCTACATAGTAGGAGGCATATACTATAAGGGGGGATACACAGAGGGGGCATCTATAAGGAGGCTACATAGTAGGAGGCATATACTATAAGGGGGGATACACAGAGTGGGGACCATCTATAAGGAGGCTACATATAGGGCATACACTATAAGGAGGTCACATAGTGTCAGGGTTACCCACTAAATGAGGCCAATACAAATGTGCAGTTTGTAGAGAGATTACGATGGTGTCAGAGTGAGGAGTCTAATATGTCTGTCTGGCAGATTCTGTGGATTCGTGGCTCGGAGAAGTTCTCATAATGGCCGAGAGCAGATGGAGAAGAAGATGAAGAGGGAAGAACTCCGATCAGAGAAGACGTCCCCTGTGAGTCACCTGATGTACCTGCACTGTAATGTATATGGTGTCTAGAGCCTGTGTGGAGCTGCGTCCACCTCTATATGACTGGATGCGGTGATACGTGTACAGTGGATGTTATTCAGTAGCAGCGGTGGTGTTAGTAGGTGGTGGTGTTAGTAGCAGCGTTGGTGTTAGTCAGTATGTGGTGGTGTTAGTCAGTATGTGGTGGTGTTAGTCAGTAGCAGCGGAGGTGTTAGTCAGTATGTGGTGGTGTTAGTCAGTATGTGGTGGTGTTAGTCAGTAGCAGTGGTGGTGTTAGTCAGTATGTGGTGGAATTATTTGTTACTTGCTATCTGGTACTATGTTTTATTGGTCTTAGTATACAGGATTTAGTCAGTAACAATATGGCGGTAATATGTGTGGTGATAATATTTTCTCTTCCTATCTTAAGATCGTTATTCGTAATATCTGTCTTGGTATATATATATATATATATATATATATATATATATATATATATATATTATACACATATACCAATAGCATCACTTGGTCGAGGAAGGGGGGGGGGCCCAAGTTGACCTCTTGCACCAGGGCCCAGGAGTCATTAGCTACGCCCCTGGCGGGCGATTAATAAATCTAATGAAACATTGCATGGCCTGACGGAGCAAGTCGCAGAGATTAAGTTGGAAATCTCAATCATACGGTGTGACATAAATACTACAAGAGAGAGGGTTACAGCAGCAGAACAAAGGATAGATTACTTGGAGAATAAAGTGAAACAGATGGCTACTGAAGCGACCGAGATTAAAAAAGTAAATGCAGAGTTGGTAACAAAAGTAACTGATTTGGAGGACAGAAGCAGAAGGGCTAATTTGAGGATCGTGGGTATTCCAGAAGGAACGGAAGGCTCAGATTGTACTAAATTTATACAGGAATGGCTTGAGGCAGGGATGGAGGAGGGTGGTGTTTCTAGCCATTTTTGTGTGGAGAGAGCACAGAGATTAATGTTTAAACGCAGAATTCCTGGAGATAGCCCGAGACTGGTGATAGCAAAAATCCACTGTGCAAGGGACAAAGATCTAATACTTAGGAAGATGAGAGAAACGTCCTCCGAGAGAATTAAATGGCTCAAAAGTGTTTTTGTATTCTGATTATTCAGCAGCCACTCAGAAAAAACAAGAGAAATTTATCGATATCAAACGTAGGCTTAGGCAAAATAACATCAGATTTGCAGTTTTGTATCCAGCAAAGCTAAGAGTGATCTTTGAGCAGAAGACTCATTTTTTTGAAGCACCAGATGAAGCGGTGACTTGGTTAGAAGCAAATGGAATGTAAGCGCTGATACTAGGTGGTTAAATAAGTGGTCCTTTCCTTTCTTCTGGAAAATGTTTTGGATACCAGGTGTTTTTTGTTTTTTTTTGTTTTTTTTTTGGGGGGAGGGGGTTGTGTGAGGGTGGAGGGCTCAGCTGGAAGGGGTTTTTTTTTTTCTCTCTCTCTCTGTAAATGGTAAGGATTGTGTTTTGGAATGCCAGAGGCATTAATGAAAAACTTAAAAGATATGCGGTTCTGAGGGAGCTCCTGAGACACCTTCCGGCTATAATTTGTATTACAGAGACACACTTAGTGCAGGAGAAGGTTCAGGTACTGGATCGCCGGTGGGTGTCTCAGCAGTACCATGCAGTTTTTTCAGCACATGCTAGGGGGGTAAGTGTATTAGTTCATAATTCAATTAATTTATCTCCTACTCAAGTGGAAGTGGACCCGGAGGGTAGATATATTTTTATGGCTTGTAAAGTGGATCAATGTCCGGTAGTGTTTGCATTTGTATATATCCCTCCTCCATTCTCTATGGAGATCTGTGTTAAATTTTTTAAGTTTTCTTTGAATTATAATGGTTGGCCAACATTTATGATGGGTGACTTTCAATGCTGTTCCAGATGAGGAAATGGATCGGAATAGGGTGGATGGAAGACGGGTCTCTAAAGGTAATAGGTCGCCGTTATTAAAAGTGATGGAAGAATTTGGTTGGACTGACGTTTGGCGTAATCTTTACCCAGATAAAAAAGAGTATACATGTTATAATGCATCGCATGGGGTATTTTCTAGATTGGACCTGATCTTGGTTAATGACAAAGCCTTGTTGATGTTCATTACGAACCGCGAAGTGTGTCAGATCATGTCCCAGTGAGGATTGATATCAAGGTAGGAGAGGTCGAACGTAGCAGGCGACGCTCTTTCAGATGCAATCCTCACTGGTTGAAATTGATCGATACACGAGTGTTTGAGGAGGAAATGAAAAAAATTCTATGAAGTAAATGCTGGCTCAGCAGATATACATATTGTATGGGATGCCTCTAAGGCATACCTGAGAGGACTTCTGAAAGGACAAGTGAGCGGAGCTAGGAAAAAGCTTAAACAGCAAGAAGATACCTTTAGAAAGGAAGTAGTGCGAACTGAAAAAACGGTACATTATAGAAAGGTCTGAGGAGGCTAAAGCCAGGTGGTATAGTGCTACTGAAGAGCTTACCCAATGTCTAAAAGAGAAGGTTCTTAACCAACTCAGGTTTAGGGGTAGATATCAATACTCGGAGGGTGAGAGGCCTGGGAAAGTTCTGGCTAGTCTTGTAAAAGGGAAAGAGTCAAAGAAGATCATAGCTGAGATTAAAAACCATCAAGGGAAAGTTGTTAGGGACCCCGAAGAGATACTGGGGGTATTTGCTGGGTTCTACGAGGAGGTGTATAGATCAAGGTGGCAGAACGGAGGAGATCTGGATGTTTATTTGTCCTCGTTGGAGTTACCCAGGTTGTTGGCCGAGCAGAGGCAATGGTTAGATCGCACTATTGAATTGGAGGAGCTCGTACGGACTCTTAGAAGCATGTCAAAAGGGAAATCTCCAGGACCAGACGTTCTTCCAGCAGAAGTTTTTGGAGTAATTGAAGCAGCTGTGTTAGCCCAATTTCAGGAAGTTTTGTCTAATTCATATACAAGAGGATATCTTCCGGAATCAATGTACGATGCTGATATAGTTTTAATCCCCAAGCCTGAGAAGGATCCCCTAGAGCCTGAGTCTTTTAGACCCATATCCTTAATTAATGTTGATATGAAGCTACTATCAAAATTGTTGGCCAATAGGTTGGTGAAGGTGTTCCCTCCGTTATTGGTAGTGATCAATGTGGGTTTTTCCCAGGAAGATCTACCCATGACAACATCAGACGGGTATATACGAACATCCAAGTGGGTAGGGGGGAGGAGGGTCACTCCATACTGTCATTGGATGCTGCTAAAGCGTTTGACAGTGTGGAGTGGCCTTTTTTATGGAGAGTATTAGAGGAGTTCGGATTTGGTGAGGTATTTATGAGATGGATGCAGATTATTTATTGTAGTCCGAGAGCTAGGGTGTCTGTTAATGGTCAATCATCTGAGTATTTTGCGCTTAAATGGGGAACACGACAGGGATGTCCTCTCTCCCCTCTGCTCTTTGCCCTTGTTATAGAGCCATTGGCTAGAGCTGTAAATAGAAGTAAAGAGATAGAGGGTTTTGGAGCCGGGGGGATTAGAGGACAAAATAGCCCTGTACGCAGATGACATGTTGTTATTTTTGGGAAATACTGAAAAAGGCTTAAATGCTGTAATGGAAAAAGTACTGAAATACGGACGTTTCTCTGGTATAAATATTAACTGGGGGAAATCAGTATTGCTTCTTCTGGATCCTAGTATTAGAGTGAACAACTATGGAGAACTTAAGATGTTAGGTCCTGAGGGGAAGTTTAAATATCTAGGGGTGTGGATTACAGCAGATTTAGGAAGATACGAACAGCTCAATATTACCCCGAGGTTGAAGAGAATGAAGCAGCAGCTGATGGTTTGGAACAGACTTTTATTATCATGGGCAGATAGAGTGAGCCTTATTAAAATGATATGGTTACCTCAATTAAATTATGTTTTGGCAGGATCTCCCATATGGATTAGTATGAGCATTTTTAGAAAGATTGACGGTTTACTGAACGAGCTCATATGGAACAGGAAGAGAGTTTGTTTAAAATTGGAAATACTCAAGTTGGCTGAAAAGAAGGGGGGGTTGGCAGTACCGGATTTATTTAAGTATTTCTTAGCGGCCAACTTAGCATGGATGATAAACTGGAGAGAGAGACAAAGTTTATGGTAAACTGGATAAATGAACAACAGGGGTGTGCGGCCGATATTTTTGAGTTATTGGAGACAAAATTAGGAGCAAAGTATTCTAAAAAATCAACATATAGGTTGCTGACTAAAGTATGGTCCATAGTGAGAAATAAGGGTGATGCAGAGGGTATATATAAGTTTACGCCGGTATGGCGAAATACCCAGTTTTCGGAATTAGATAAGATACCTGAGCCAGAATACTGGATAAGAAGAGGTTTAAAATATGTGTACCAATTTTTTAAAGAGGGAGTACTGAAAACTTATGAAGAGCTAAATGGCAGTGCGAGTGCGCCAATATGTTATTTAAGATTTTTAAAGATCATGGGTTGAAGAATCATGTAAATAAATGGGAGGAATATTGGAGGGAGAATTTTATTTAGGGTTTTTTATTTTTTGGGGGTTTTTTTTCCAGCTGAGGGGGGTTGGGGGGGTGGTGAGGAGGGTAAAGAGGTTAAGGGGATAGCAGAAGTCAACAGGAAGTAAAGTGGAATAACATGTTTAAGGAAGAATTGTGATTTGTGAGGTACTCTTCAGGGTGCCTTTAGTAGTTTTTAGTATATGGATGAATGAGGGAGTCAGTGGGTGGCGGCGTGTCCTGCCACTTGCTGGGGTGGGGGCGGGGGGGGGGGGGGGAAGGGGCGGAACTCAGAGGTATGATGTATCTTAGGAGATATGAGTTGGCCACAGGGAGTTCTTCTCCTGTTGGGTAATGGTTGTTGATCAAAACAAGGGTAAAACAGAAGCCTTGTGTGAAATAGGGTGTGAAGTGTATCTGGTCTCGGAGAGCGATTATGGTCCATTATAAATGCATGGTGATTGCCTTTGGAGTGGAAAGATCTGGTGTTCATGGGCACTGGAGGACAGTGTCTTGGGCACCTGGTATGAATGGAAATGGCTCCGATACCAGCAGGGGGTGTCCGGTAGAGGGCATGTCTTGCAGGAGAGGGACCTGGACCTGAAGTGGATGTATAAAAGTCACTGTAAAGGCTACATGTAAAGTGTATGAAGAGCAAATTTAAACTAAAGGAATAACAGAGTGGCTAATGGTAGAGTTCGCTGGGTCTGGTCCTGCCCGCCCCCTGTTCTTATCCTGGTGGGGGTGGGACAGCGCTGCTACCTGAGAGACTGAGTAAATATTAGTAATGTAGTAAGCAGTTGGATAATAAGAGATAATTGCACAATGGGGTGGAGGATAAGGGGTATGCTAGACTTAGTTAGATTAATAAGGCGCCCTGCAGGTATAACCACACAAAGGAGATGTAAAAGTAAGTAAGAAGGTGTTGACTCTGGAATTGGGATTGAATTTTAGATATATAATATGATCCCTGTTAGAAGGGTAGGTTTAAATGTATAGTTTTTTGGTTGTTGTTTTTTTTCTGGAGGCTGTTTTTTTTTTTTCTCTTAATATGTCGGATGACCAAATCACGAATTACTCTTCTTCTTTTATGGATTTTGTTAATATTGATATTTGGAAATAATAAAAATTAATGAATTAAAAAAAAAAAAAAACACTAGATGTAAATAGTTTGTATACATCAATCGAACACTCAAAAGGCATTGCGGCCACATCTGACCTCCTGTCCACACATTCTTCCTTAACTACTAATGAGAAAAAATTCTGTATGACATTATTGGAATTAATACTTAATGAAAATTATTTTTTGTTTGGTGATCAATTTTTTGCATAGAAACGTGGGACGGCCATGGGTTCCAACGTGGCACCACCTTATGCCAATGCATACATGATGTCATTTGAGGAGAAATATATCTACACGAACAACCTCTTTCAGAAACATGCGCACACATGGCTAAGATTCATAGACGATGTGTTTTGTATATGGGACGGTCCAATTGAAACTCTACACAGATTTATACAAGACATAAACGGGATATATCCTGAATTATCCTTTACCCAACACATCAGCTCCGAAAAAGTAAGTTTCCTTGACACAGAGATACCTATGACAGCATCAGGCAAATTGGACATTGATCTATTCACCAAGGAGACAGATAGAAATAGTCTACTACATTATCTTAGCTGTCATCCCTGTCCCACAAAAAGATCTCTACCGAGATCACAATACAAAAGGGTAGAAAGGATCGTTTCTGATCCAGTGAAACTTGAAAAGAGACTCGTTGAAATGACAATGAAATTTAGACAACGTGGATATCCCCAGCATATGTTGGATAGGGAGAGAACAGAATTGAAAAAGCCACCTAGACCCAAGGACAACACAATTAAGAGATTAGCTTGTGTTACAACATACCATCTCCTAACACCTATGATACAAAAAGCCACAAAGAAGTATTGGCACATTCTTCATGCCAATTTTCCACAGATAGAGGAATTCAAATCACTTCCACTAAAATGCTACAAACGCACCCGCAACAGATTGTTAAAGCAGATATTGGCACACCAGGCCCTCAGAAAACACAGATGGTCCTAAGACCCCAGAAAAATGGAACTTTTCCATGTTTATCTTGTAGCAACTGTTCTTCGGTAATAAAGGGAGAATATGTAATGCACCCACAGACGGGCAAAACAAATACCCATCAAAGGTTATTTTACATGCAATTCAAGCTTTGTAGTTTATCTACTGAAATGCCCTTGTGGTTTAGCTTATGTAGGTGAAACTACTCAGAGAGTGAAAGAACGCCTCACAAAACACAAGTCAACCATTAGGTGCAAAAATACCCTCTTACCTGTCCCCCAATATTTCATTGAGAAAGGTCATTCCATAGCACAACTACGGTATCAAGTCCTGGAACATGTTTCCCCCCCCCCCCCCCCCCCCCCCGAGGAGAGGAGGGAATAGAATTAACTTATTAAAGCAGCGTGAATCCTTTTGGATCCACAAGTTACAGACATTGTCACCACAAGGTTTGAATAGAGAATGCGATTTCTATATCAACTTGTGAAATAACAATGATTTTCTTCAAAATATTCTTTCTTTCCCCCAGATATGTCCTGACCTCAGTAGACATTTTCCATATGGATGGCAGTTGTCATACTTACCTACAGAATCGTCTTGGTTGGGTTGGTAGTCACGTGGTGTCTTTTTATGTAATCTTGGGGTATTATTTATCTCTTTTGTCTATATACTTTTCTATATAGTCTTCTACATTCTACTTTAATTTTTATGTTCAATCCTTACAATATTTCATTTCACTAGACTTTTTACTACTACATAATCTCATTTATTTCACATATCGTTTTTTTATCACTAATGTTAATCCATATGCAGTGTTTGACTCACTATGTACACTGGTTTTTACCAACAATAGGGCTTTACAGATGTTTACCTATACACAAACATGATATAAGATGATGACATAGTAGTTCTGACTCATAGTTCCCCTGCAATCACATTGATTTACCTATAATTGTCTGTCAATGAACACATAGATGGCAATTCAGCCCTGGTATCATTAGTGCGCATGTCAGAATCAAAAAGGAGATATCTCGATATGCATCTATGCATTTTAACCTACACTAAAACTGTCTCTGGGCCATAATATGTTTTTGATGTAATAAGGATATGATCACTGTACAATTTTTTCAAAATATATTGTATACTCATTGCAATATGTATTTACCCTGCAGATACCAGTTGAAAAAGGTTGTATTAGACCGAAACGTCCCTTATGGTATATGTTCTATGAATGAATTGTTAAACAAGAATGCATGTGCTCAATTGCGGAGCCATTTTTGTGTATACATATTGGAATAAAATAAGAAAATAAGAAAGAAGCAAGATAACTGTTTCCTGGTGTGCAATTAATATTACAACATGATTTATTGAAGTTCTAATTGCACCATATAGTGTGTACAGATATAATACTACCATTATTGTTGTATTTACTGCTGACTTGGGCCCGGAGGAGTAAGGGGTCAGACATGATATCCTCCTGCTGCTATTACAATCTTAGCCTCCCCTCAGTGATATGAATTGTCCGGTGGTTTATTTATATTTAATTTTAATGACTTTTATTTGACTGTTCCCTTTAAGGTCTTTGGACTGAGCACTGAGGTCTGCAGTATTGATTTGAGGGCCCGGGCAAATCCGAATATGGAAGGACTCCGCTTTCTCAGACCCTGAACGATTTTGTATGAAACTTCCCCTACTGGCTGCGGCTTAAAAGTTCCCCCACTGTTTAGTTGGGAAAGGTGCTCAATATATGTATGTGGTTTCAGCACAAAGGACTGGTTGGCTGTATGGTTGGCCTGTGCACCACTTTGCCCCCCCTTCTGCTGCTTTAAAAATGTCTCTTAAATCGCAACTAATAAGGGGACGTTGGTTAAAGAGGCAACTCCCCCCCCCCCAAGATTGGGAAATATTTTAAACCTCCTGTTGCGGATAAGCTTGAACTCTCGTTAACTTCTTTAGAAGAGGAATCCTCCGCTTTTCAAACTAGCGTAGTGGATGGCGAGGCTGGACTAGCAACGGTTACTGATCCACCAGTACTCAATGAAATATTATCTCAAGTAAACAAATGTGGCCAGGCTATAGTCCAATTAACTGTTCAGGTTGGCACTGTCTCATCGATATAATGTTGGTGCGCCAGGACCTTTCTAACAACTGTGATAGAGAAAAAAAACCCTCCTTTGGAAGGCGCTATGGCTCAGGCCAAACAAAAAGGAAATTGATATTCTTAAGAAGGACAATGGGGGTTTAAGAGACAAGTTAAATCATTTGGAAGATCGATCACGTAGATCTAATGTCCGTGTGGTGGGCCTACCGGAGGGGAGGGAGGGAGAATCCCCAACTGGTTTTTGTCAAAAGTGGGTACTTGATTTATTTGGGTCATACGTCTTTTCGCCTCTATTTGGTGTGGAGAGAGCCCACAGGATCCCTGGAAAGAGACCCCCAATTGGGAGTCCTTCTCGCACAATGTTAATGAAAATCCTTTGCTCTGGGGATTGGGATTCTTTGTTAAAGCAAGCTAGAATGAAAGGTGAAATCTTTGTTAATGGATCTAAAATCTTTTTTTTTATCCTGATTTTTCCTGGGGTACGCAACTCAAGCAAGCTTCATATAGGGAGGTGAAGAGATGTCTGACCAGCGCAGGGCTTTCCTTTTCTCTGTTATTTCTAGCCAGGATGCGCATTGTGCATAAAAACTCCTTCCATTTTTTTAATTCTGCTCAGGAAGTGAATGAATGGCTGGAGTCAGAGGGCCTAGGTTGACCATTGTCTGTTTTTTGTGGGATCAATTGATTTGGCAGTTTATTGTTAATTTTTGAAATTACATCTCTAGCAGGGGAGAGGGGGGAGAGCGCGTGGTAAGGTTTAGGATGAGTTGGCTTTTTTCTAGACAACAATGGGGGGGGACTTGGACAGGGGAGGGTTATTTTTTTAAAAAAAAATTTCTTCCTCTCTTTCTGAATGTCGATAGTAAGAATTCTGGTGTGGAACGTTAGGGGAATGGCCGACAAAGTGAAAAAGCATGCAATTATGGGAGTAGTAAACATCTACCAGTAATCATAGCATTGATTGAGACCCACTTCCCTAAAGATATGGAAATACGTAATAAGAAATGGGCCAAATATGAATTCCATTCTGCTTTGTAAATCTATTCCGCTGGCGTTTCGGTCTATATACATAGGCTGATTAATTTTGAACTTTGTAGTAAGAAAGTTGATGTTAATGGTCGTTATGTATTTCTACCTAGTAGACTTAATGGAAGTTTGATTATTTTAGCTATTATTTATATTGCACCTCCTTTTAAGACTGATGTGGGGTGGACCTAACCAGATTTGTGGATAATAAGGTATATGAAGGTCTTAATTCATTGGGGGACTATAATTGTATGTGGGATAACCAGATGGATCGTAGAGGGAGGGGTCCTGGGTGGGGCCTTGGCCCAACCTTCCTCAGGTGGTTTTTCTCCGAGGTGGGCTGGGCTGATGCATGGTACGGACTTTACCCCGGTAAAAGGGGATTCACATGTTATAGTGCTTCCCACCAGGCCGCTTCATGAATTGACCTTGAGCAAGCAAAGTCTTCCATTAAAAAAATCAAGTTGGAACCTAGATCACTCTCGGATCACACTCCGGTTATGGTGGAGGTGGAGCTGGGTTCAAAACCTCCAGTATCCAAACCTTTTAAGTTAAACCCACATTGGTTGTCAGTATTGGATAAGGATGAGGCTTTCTTTAAAGAGGTGGAGTGGTTCTGGTCTTTTATAAATCCTCAACCTCTTTGTCAGTTGCCTGGGATGCCATAAAGGCATACATGATGAGTTCTGCTCCAGCGGGGCTTCCTTTTGAGGAGGGATAAAGGGGCCATTGGAGCTGCCATTGGCAAAAAGCCAGCGGCACCCAGGATTCCCAGCCTGTCTCCCATGCTGGTACTTCCCGGGCCTTAAGCCGTGTAGCAGTGTGCGATCTGACGAGGGCAGGCGCCTTCAGCTTAGAATGGCCGCTGACTAGATTAGTTCCAGCGGGGCTGCCTTTTGAGGAGGGATAAAGGGGCCGTTGAAGCTGCCATTGGCAAAAAGCAAGCGGCACTCGGGATTCCCAGCCAGTCTCCCATGCTGGTACTTGCCAGGCCTTAAGCCGTGTAGCAGTCTGCGATCTGACGAGGGCAGGCACCTTCAGCTTAGAATGGCCGCTGACGAGTTCTGCTAAAGCGGGGCTGCCTTTTGAGGAGGGATAAAGGGGCCGTTGGAGCTGCTATTGGCAAAAAGCCAGCGGCACCCAGGATTCCCAGCCAGTCTCCCATGCTGGTACTTGCCGGGCCTTAAGCCGTGTAGCAGTCTGCGATCTGACGAGGGCAGGCACCTTCAGAGTAGAATGGCCTCTGATGAGTATTGCTAAAGCGAGGCTGCCTTTTGAGGAGGGATAAAGGGGCCGTTGGAGCTGCCATTGGCAAAAAGCCAGCGGCACACGGGATTCCCAGCCAGTCTCCCATGCTGGTACTTGCCGGGCCTTAAGCCGTGTAGCAGTCTGCGATCTGACGAGGGCAGGCACCTTCAGCTTAGAATGGTCGCTGACGAGTTCTGCTAAAGCGGGGCTGCTTTTTGAGGAGGGATAAAGGGGCCGTTGGAGCTGCCATTAGCAAAACACCAGCAGCACCCGGGATTCCCAGCCAGTTTCCCATGCTGGTACTTGCCGGGCCTTAAGCCGTGTAGCAGTCTGCGATCTGACGAGGGCAGGCACCTTCAGCTTAGACTGTACGCTAACAAGATCTGCTCCAGCGGCGCTGCCTTTTGAGGAAGGGGAAAAAGGGGCCGTTGGAGCTGCCATTGGCAAAAATGCCAGCTGCACCCGGGATTCCCAGCCAGTCTCCCATGCTGGTACTTGCCGGGCCTTAAGCCATGTAGCAGTCTGCGATCTGACGAGGGCAGACACCTTCAGCTTAGAATCGCCACTGACGAGTTCTGCTCCAGCGGGGCTGCCTTTTGAGGAGGGATAAAGTGGCCGTTGAAACTGCCATTGGCAAAAAGCCAGCGGCACCCCGGATTCCCACCCAGTCTCCCATGCTGGTACTTGCCGGGCCTTAAGCCGTGTAGCAGTCTGCGATCTGACGAGGGCAGGCACCTTCAGCTCAGAATGGCCACTGACAAATTCTACTCCAGTGGGGCTGCCTTTTGAGGAGGGATAAAGGGGCCGTTGAAGCTGCCATTGGCAAAAAGACAGCAGCACCCGGGATTCCCAGCCAGTCTCCCATGCTGGTACTTGCTGGGCCTTATGCCGTGTAGCAGTCTGCGATCTGACGAGGGCAGACACATTCAGCTTAGAATGACCGCTGACAAGATCTGCTCCGGAGGGGCTGCCTTTTGAGGAGGGATAAAGGGGCCGTTGAAGCTGCCATTGGCAAAAAGCAAGCGGCACCCGGGATTCCCAGCCAGTCTCCCATGCTGGTACTTGCCGGGCCTTAAGCCATGTAGCAGTCTGCGATCTGACGAGGGCAGGCACCTTCAGCCTAGAATGGCCGCTAAGGAGTTCTGCTCCAGCGGGTCTGCCTTTTGAGGAGCGATAAAGGGGCAGTTGGAGCTGCCATTGGCAAAAAGCCAGCGGCACCCGGGATTCCCAGCCATTCTCCCATGCTGGTACTTGCCCGGCCTTAAGCCGTGTAGCAGTCTGCGATCTGACGAGGGCAGGCACCTTCAGAGTAGAATGGCCGCTGACAAGTTCTGCTAAAGCGAGGCTGCCTTTTAAGGAGGGATAAAGGGGCCGTTGGAGCTGCCATTGGCAAAAAGCGGGCGGCACCCGGGATTCCCAGCCAGTCTCCCATGCTGGTACTTGCCGGGCCTTAAGCCATGTAGCGGTCTGCGATCTGACAAGTGCAGGCACCTTAAGCTTAGAATGGCTGCTGACAAGTATTGCTAAAGCGAGGCTGCCTTTTGAGGAGGGATAAAGGGGCCGTTGGAGCTGCCATTGGCAAAAATCCAGCGGCACCCGGGATTCCCAGCCAGTCTCCCATGCTAGTACTTGCCGGGCCTTAAGCCGTGTAGCAGTCTGCGATCTGACGAGGGCAGGCACCTTCAGCTTAGAATGGCCGCTGACGAGTTCTGCTAAAGCGGGGCTGCTTTTTGAGGAGGGATAAAGGGGCTGTTTGGGCTGCCATTGGCAAAAAGCCAGCGGCACCCGGGACTCCAAGCCAGTCTCCCATGCTGGCACTTGCCGGGCCTTAAGCCGTGTAGCAGTCTGTGATTTGATGAGGGCAGGCACCTTCAGCTTGGAATGGCCGCTGACAACATCTGCTCCCGCGGGGCTGCCTTTTGAGGAGGGATAAAGGGGCCATTGGAGCTGCCATTGGCAAAAAGCCAATGGCACCCCTGATTCCCAGCCAGTCGCCCATACTGGCACTTGCCGGGCCTTAAGCCGTGTAGCAGTCTGCGATCTGATGAGGGCAGGCACCTTCAGCTTAGAATGGCCGCTGACAACATCTACTCCTGCGGGGCTGCCTTTTGAGCAGGGATAAAGGGGCCGTTGGAGCTGCCATTAGCAAAAAGCCAGCGGCACCCGGGATTCCCAGCCAGTCTCCCATGCGGGTACTTGCCAAACCTTAAGCCGTGTAGTAGTCTGCGATCTGACGAGGGCAGGCACCTTCAGTTTAGAATGGCGGCTGACAAGTTCTGCTCCAGCGGCGCTGCCTTTTGAGGAGGGATAAAGGGGCCGTTGGAGCTGCCATTGGCAAAAAGCCAGCAGCACCCGGAATTCCCAGCAAGCCTCCCATGCTGGTACTTGCCAGGCCTAAAGCCGTGTAGCAGTCTGCGATCTGACGAGTGCAGGCACTTTCAGCTTAGAATGGACGCTGAAGAGATCTGTTCCAGCAGGGCTGCCTTTTGAGGAGGGATAAAGGGGCCGTTGGAGCTGCCATTGGCAAAAGCCAGAAGCAGCCGGGATTCCCAGCCAGTCTCCCATGCTGGTACTTGCTGAGCCTTAAGCCGTGTAGCAGTCTGCGATCTGATGAGGGCAGGCACCTTCAGCTTAGAATGGCCGCTGACAAGATCTGCTCCCGCGTGCTGCCTTTTGAGGAGGGATAAAGGGGCCGTTGGAGCTACCATTAGCAAAAATGCCAGCGGCACCCGATATTCCCAGCCAGTCTCCCATGCTGGTACTTGCCAAACCTTAAGCCGTGTAGCAGTCTGCGATCTGACGAGGGCAGGCACCTTCAGCTTAGAATGGCGGCTGACAAGTTCTGCTCCAGCGGCGCTGCCTTTTGAGGAGGGATAAAGGGGCCGTTGGAGCTGCCATTGGTAAAAAGCCAGCAGCACCCGGGATTCCCAGCCAGTCTCCCATGCTGGTACTTGCCAGGCTTTAAGCCATGTAGCAGTCTGCGATCTGACGAGGGCAGGCACCTTCAGCTTAGAATGGCCACTGACGAGTTCTGCTCCAGAGGCGCAGCCTTTTGAGGAGGGATAAAGGGGCCGTTGGAGCTGCCATTGGCAAAAAGCCAGTGGCACCCGGGATTCCCAGCCAGTCTCCGATGCTGGTACTTGCCGGGCCTTAAGCCGTGTAGCAGTCTGCGATCTGACGAGGGCAGGCACCTTCAGCTTAGAATGGCCACTGACAAGATGTGCTCTAGCGGGGCTGCCTTTTGAGGCGGGATAAAGGGGCCGTTGGAGCTGCCATTGGCAAAAATCCAGCGGCACCTGGGATTCCCAGCCAGTCTCCTATGATGGTACATGCCAGACCTTAAGCCGTGTAGCAGTCTGCGATCTGACGAATGCAGGCACCTTCAGCTTAGAATGGACGCTGACAATTTCTGCTAAAGCGAGGCTGCCTTTTAAGGATGGATAAAGGGGCCGTTGGAGCTGCCATTAGCAAAAAGCCAGCGGCACCCGGGATTCCCAGCCAGTCTCCCATGCTTGTACTTGCCAGGCCTTAAAGGGGTTGTCCGGCGATAAAAAATTATTCACAGAATAACACACATTACAAAGTTATACAACTTTGTAATGTATGTTATGTCTGTGAATGGCCCCCTTCCCCGTGTCCCCCCACCCCCCACCCGTGTACCCGGAAGTGTGGTGCGCTATACATACCTGTCACGTGCCGACCACGGTCTCCGATCCTCAGCAGTGACGTCTTCTTCGGGCGGCCAGCGGATCTTCCCCAGTGCTGGCCGCCCTCTGCAGCGTCATCCGAAGCTCAGCCGCGATTGGCTGAGCATAACTGTGCTCAGCCAATCGCAGCTGAGCAGCTGATGACGTGGCCGCGTCATCAGCCGCGATTGGCTGAGCACAGTTATGCTCAGCCAATCGCGGCTGAGCTTAGGATGACGCTGCAGAGGGCGGCCAGCACTCGGGAATATCCGCTGGCCGCCCGAAGAAGACGTCACTGCTGAGGATCGGAGACCGTGGTCGGCACGTGACAGGTATGTATAGCGCACCACACTTCCGGGTACACGGGTGGGGGGTGGGGGGACACGGGGAAGGGGGCCATTCACAGACATAACATACATTACAAAGTTGTATAACTTTGTAATGTGTGTTATTCTGTGAATAATTTTTTATCGCCGGACAACCCCTTTAAGCCGTGTAGCAGTCTGCGATCTGATGAGGGCAGGCACCTACAGCTTAAAATGGGCGCAGACAGGATGTCTTCTAGCGGGGCTGCCTTTTGAGGAGGGATAAAGGGGCCGTTGGAGCTGCCATTGGCAAAAAGACGGCGGCACCCAGGATTCCCAGCAAGACTCCCATGCTGGTATTTGCCGGGCCTTAAGCCGTGTAGCAGTCTGCGATCTGACGAGAGCAGGCACCTACAGCTTAGAATGGCCGCTGACGAGTACTAATAAAGCCAGGCTGCCTTTTGAGGAGGGATAAAGGGGCCGTTGGAGCTGCCATTGGCAAAAAGCCAGCGGCACCCGGGATTCCCAGCCAGTCTCCCATGCTGGTACTTGCCGGGCCTTAAGCCGTGTAGCAGTCTGCGATCTGAAGAGGGCAGGCACCTTCAGCCTAGAATTACCACTGACGAGTTCTGCTAAAGCACGGTTGCCTTTTGAGGAGCGATAAAGGGGCCGTTGGAGCTGCCATTGGCAAAAATCCAGCGGCACTGCGATGCATGTTACCGACTGTACCAGGCTTAAGCCGGTAAGCCCCGACCCCCGGCGCTGACCCAATGCTATGCAATGCATGTTGCCGACTGTTTTGGGCTTAAGCCGGTAAGCCCCGCCCCCATCGTGGTAAGCCCCGCCCCCACAGCCGACCCAATGCTATGCAATTCACTCCAATGCAATTTGAATGGGGGCATGTTAAAAAAAATGGCGGTGCTGTGAATGCAAAGGAAATGAAGTGTTGCGTCTGCTGAAGAGGTGGCAGTAAGCATTGCATGTTGCCAACTGTATCGGGATTAAGCCGATAAGCTCCAACCCCATTGTGGTAAGACCTGCCCCCCCACCGCCATGTAATTCACTGCAATGCATTTTTTATTTATTTAATATTTGTTTTTGGGTGGGGGAGGAAATCAGAGTACCCAGACGGAACCCACGCAAACACGGAGAGAACATACACACTCTTTGCAGATGTTGCCCTTAGTGGGATTTGTATCCAGGACCCCAGCGCTGCAAGGCTACTGTGCTAACCACTGAGCCACCGTGCTGCCTCTACTGCAGTTCAATTTTAATGGGGGCATGTGTAAAAAAAATGGCGTTGCTATGCCATGAGAAGCAAGAGCCGACCCAGCGCCAACGGAAATGAAGCGTTGCGTCTGCTGAAGAGGTGGCAGAAAGCATTGCATGTTGCCATAGTTGCACACTGTACCGGGCATGACGCGGTTACCCCGCCCCCCGACGCTGACCCAATGCTATGCAATGCACTGCGATGCATGTTGCCGACTGTATTGGGCTTAAGCTGGTAAGCCCCGCCCCATCGCGGTAAGCCCCGCCCCCATAGCCGACCCAATGCTATGCAATTCACTCCAATGCAATTTGAATGGGGGCATGTAAAAAAAAATGGCGGTGCTGTGCATGAGAAGTAACAGCCGCCCCAGCGCCAAAGGAAATGAAGTGTTGCGTCTTCTGAAGAGGTGGCAGTAAGCATTGCATGTTGCCAACTGTACCGGGATTATGCCGGTAAGCTCCAACACCATCGCGGTAAACCCCCACTCAATGCCATGTAATTCACTGCAATGCATTTTTTTTTTTTTATTTAATGTTTGTTTTTGGGTGGGGAAGGAAATCAAAGTACCCAGACGGAACCCACGCAAACACGGAGAGTCTCGCTTTAGCAGAACTCGTCAATGGCCATTCTAAGCTGACGGTGCCTGCACTCGTCAGATCGCAGGCTGCTATACGGCTTAAGGCCCGGCAAGTACCAGCACGGGAGACTGGCTGGAAATCCCGGGTGCCGCTGCCTTTTTGCCAATGGCAGCTCCAACGGCCCCTTTATCCCTCCTCAAAAGGCAGCCCCGCTGAAACAGAACTCGTCAGCAGCCATTCTAAGTTGAAGCTGCCTGACCTTGTCAGATCGCAGACTGCTACACGACTTAAGGCCCGGCAAGTACCAGCATGGGAGACTGGCTGGGAATCCCGGGTGCCGCTGCCATTTTTGCCAATGGCTGCTCCAACGGCCCCTTTATCCCTCCTCAAAAAGCAGCCTCGATTTAGCAGAACTCGTCAGCGGCCATTCTAAGCTGAATGTGCCTGCCCTCGTCAGATCGCAGACTGTTACACGGCTTAAGGCCCAGCAAGTACCAGCATGGGAGACTGGCTGGGAATCCCGGGTGCCGCTGGCTTTTTGCCAATGGCAGTTCCAACAGCCCCTTTATCCCTCCTCAAAATCAGCTTTGCTTTAGCAGAACTTGTCAGCGGCCATTCTATGCTGAAGGTGCCTGCCCTCGTCAGATCGCAGACTTCTACACGGCTTAAGGCCCGTCATGTACCAGCTGGGGAGACTGGCTGGGAATCCTGGGTGCCGCTGGCTTTTTGCCAATGGCAGCTCCAACGGCCCCTTTATCCCTCCTCAAAAGGCAGCCCCGCTGAAGCAGAACTCATCAGCGGCTATTCTAAGCTGAAGGTGCCTGCCCTCGGCAGATCGCAGACTGCTACACGGCTTAAGGCCCGGCAAGTACCAGCATGGGAGACTGGCTGGGAATCCTGGGTGCCGCTGGCTTTTTGCCAATGGCAGCTCCAACGGCCCCTTTATCCCTCCTCAAAAGGCAGCCCCGCTGAAGCAGAACTCATCAGCGGCTATTCTAAGCTGAAGGTGCCTGCCCTCGGCAGATTGCAGACTGCTACACGGCTTAAGGCCCGGCAAGTACCAGCATGGGAGACTGGCTGGGAATCCTGGGTGCCGCTGGGATTTTGCCAATGGCAGCTCCAACGGCCCCTTTAACCCCCCTCAAAAGGCAGCCCCGCTGAAGCAGAACTCGTCAGTGGCCATTCTAAGCTGAAGGTGCCTGCCCTCGTCGGATCCCAGACTGCTACACGGCTTAAGGCCCAGCAAGTACCAGCATGGGAGACAGGCTGGGAATCCCGGGTACCGCTGGCTTTTTGCCAATGGCAGCTCCAACGGCCCCTTTATCCCTCCTCAAAAGGCAGCCTCGCTGAAGCAAAACTCGTCAGCGGCCATTCTAAGCTAAAGGTGCCTGCCCACGTCAGATCGCCGACTGCTACACGGTTTAAGACCCCGCAAGTACCACCATGGGAGACTGGCTGGAAATCCCGGGTGCCGCTGGCTTTTTGCCAATGGCAGCTCCAACGGCCCCTTTATCCCTCCTCAAAAGGCAGCCTCGCTTTAGCAGAACTCGTCAGCGGCTATTCTAAGCTGAAGGTGCCTGCCCTCGTCAGATCGCAGACTGCTATACGGCTTGAGGCCCCGGCAAGTACCAGCATGAGAGACTGGCTGGGAATCCCGGGTGCCGCTGGCTTTTTGCCAATGGCAGCTCCAACGGCCCCTTTGCCCTGCTCAAAAGGCAGCCCAGCTGGAACAGATCTTGTCATCGTCCATTCTAAGCTGAAGGTGCCTGCCCTCGTCAGATCGCAGACTGCTACACGGCTTAAGGCATGAGAGACTGGCTGGGAATCCCGGGTGCCGCTGGCTTTTTGCCAATGGCAGCTCCAACGGCCCCTTTATTCCTGGTTAAAAGGAAGCCCCGCTGGAGCAGAACTCATCAGCGGCCATTCTAAGCTGAAGGTGCCTGCCCTCGGCAGATCGCAGACTGCTACACAGCTTAAGGCCCGGCAAGTACCAGCATGGGAGACTGGCTGGGAATCCCGGGTGCCGCTGGCTTTTTGCCAATGGCAGCTTCAACGGCCCCTTTATCCCTCCTTAAAAGGCAGCCTCCCTTTAACAGAACTCGTCAGTGGCCATTCTAAGCTGAAGGTGCCTGCCCTCGTCAGATCGCAAACTGCTACATGGCTTAAAAGCCCTATTCCACCAACAGATCTGACGACAGATTATCTGCCAAAGATTTGAAGCCAAACCCAGGAACAGACTATAATCAGAGAACAGGTCATGAAGGAAAGACTGGATTTCTCCTCTTTTCAAATCCACTCCTGGGTTTGGCTTCAAATCTTTGGCAGATAATCTGTCGTCAGATCTGTTGGTGGAATAGGGCCTTAAGGCCCGGCAAGTACCAGTATGGGAGACTGGCTGGGAATCCCGGGTGCCGCTGGCTTTTTGCCAATGGCAGCTCCAACGGCCCCTTTATCCCTCCTCAAAAGGCAGCCCCGCTAGAGCAGAACTCGTCAGCGGCCATTCTAAGCTCAAGTTGCCTGCCCTCGTCAGATCGCAGACTGCTACATGGCTTAAGGCCTGGCAAGTACCAGCATTGGAGTCTGGCTGGCAATCCCGGGTGCCGCTGCCTTTTTGGCAATGGCAGCTCCAATGGCCCCTTTATCCCTCCTCAAAAGGCAGCCCCGCTGGAGGAGAACTCGTCAGTGTCCATTCTAACCTGAAGGTGCCTGCCCTCATCAGATAGCAGACTGCTACACGGATTAAGGCCCGGCAAGTACCAGCATGGGAGACTGGCTGGGACTCCTTGGTGATGCTGGCTTGTTGCCAATGGCCCCTTTATCCCTTCCCAAAAGGCAGCCCCGCTGGAGCACAACTTTTTGGTGGCTATTCTAAGCTGAAGGTGCCTGCCCTCATCAGATCATAGACTGCTACATGGCTTAAGGCCCGGCAAGTACCAGCATGGGAGACTGGCTGGGAATCCCAGGTGCCGCTCTCTTTTTGCCAATGGCAGCTCCAATGGCCCCTTTATCCCTCCTCAAAAGGCAGCCCCGCTGGAGCAGGCTCATAAATTCCTTGGATTCTGAGAGAGACATCAAGAAGAAAGAGAAGTTCTTATTTAATCCGGATAGAATTTCTAAGTTGATAAAATATGTTCATGAAGCTACGGAGCAACCGGAGCCTTCCCCTAGTACTTCTAGGGCATTTAGAATGGATGACTTTATTTCTGATTTAGTCAAAGCGGAGCTGAAGAGGCCTGATAAGGCCCTTTCTATAGGGAAAAGGTTTTGGGCCCTATTTCCACTTGATGAAGGACAGTCTAGTCCTTGGATGGAACCACCTAAGGTGGATGTGGCAATATCTAAGTTGTCCAGAAATATTTTGGTCCCTGGGGATGATGGCTCTAGTCTCAGGGATCCCATGGGTTGACACATTGAGGCGTCTCTAAAGAGATCTTATACCACAGCAGCAGGGCAGGGGGCCATAGCTATTGCTAACCATGAGGTCTCCAATGCACTTAGGAAGTGGCTTAAGAAGATGCAGGAAGATATTGACGCTGGCGTGAGCAGGGATGAGATATTAGATTTCTTAAAGAAATCAACCTAGCCATGGAATATATCTCTGACTTAGCCACTAACTAGACCAGGTTAGCAGCCAGGTCTTTGGCCTTATCAACTGCTGCCAGGAGAGCGCTGTAGCTCCGCCCTTGGCCAGGAGACAATCCTTCAAAATTTAATTTATGCAATATCCCCTACTCTCCTGGGAAACTGTTCGGTAAAGAACTGGATTCCCTAATAGAGGAACTCTCCGACCGCAAGGATAAATCCTTGCCAGACCCTAAGAAGTCCTTTTCGTCGGTATCGGGACAGGTCTCCTCAAAGAGAAAGACAATACCAATACAGAGGTAGAGGCAGAGGTTATGGAAGTTCCAGAGGTAAGTCCCCGCTAGAAAGAAGGACATCTGACGCCAGACTCCTAGTAGGAGGTCGCCTCTCGCATTTTTTACCAGCCTGGGAGAGGTGGATCAAGGACGCCTGGGTCCTAAACATCGTCAGGAGGGGATATGCGCTGTGCTTAGGGCAACTGCCACCAAGAAGGTTCAAGATTTCATCTCGTCTCTCACCAGACAAACAGAGAATCCTAGAAGACTCCATTTTGGATCTAGTCAAGATTTCTGCCCTGAAACCAGTACCAACAGAGGAAATAGGGCAGGGAGTCTATTCCCCCGTTTTCCTAGTTCCCAAACCATCGGGAAAACACAGACTAATAATAGACCTTCATTTCCTAAATCGCTTTATGATAAAGAACAGATTTCGTATGGAGACGATAAAGTCTGTGAAAACAGTCCTGGACAAGAAGATCAGACTTTCGTTAGTCGCAAGACAATCTCTAAGATGGTGGTCACACATAAGAGATGGTGCAGCAATAGAGGAACCAGACTGGATCACCCTTACCACAGACACTTCAGGCCAAGGATGGGGAGCTTATCTAGCTCAGAGGACAATACAGGGAGTTTGGACTTGGTCGGAAAGGACCCTCTCTTCGAACGAGCTGGAGTTGAGAGCTATCTTCAGCTATTACTTCTCGGATCTTCTCCAGGGTCAAGCAGTAAAGGAAAGAACAGACAACATTGCTTCTGTATATTACCTGAGGAAGCAAGGTGGCACCAGATCCAAATCCCTCTTCAAAGAGGTAGGGAAGATCTTGAGGTGGGCAGAATCAAATCTGGCCAACATTTCAGCTGTCCAAATCAAGGGGACTCTGAATATTCTGGCAGACAGGTTGAGTTGGGACCTGGCAATTCTAGGGGAATGGTCTCTGAACCCTGTGATATTAAGCCAGATAACAGCCAGATGGGGGACTCCGGAAATAGATTTGATGGTGACCCGTCAGAATGCGAAACTTCCAAGATTCTGCTCACTATACCAGGAGGACAACCCAGAGGTGGTGGATGCAATGTCGATCAGATGGGACTTCAGACTGCCTCCGCCTGGAGAGACAAGGGGGCGCTGCCTCCACCTGGAGAGACTAGGGGGCGCTGCCTCCGCCTGGAGAGACAAGGGGGCGCTGCCTCCACCTGGAGAGACAAGGGGGCGCTGCCTCCGCTTGGAGAGACAAGGGAGCGCTGCCTGTGCCTAGAGAAAAAAAGGTTCAATCTCCGGAGGCGGCACGTCTTTTTTACCATGAGAACAGTGAATCTGTGGAACAGTCTCCCCAGGATCTGGTCACAGTAAAAACAGTAGAGGGCTTAGAAACAGGAGAGACATGTTCTTAGACCAAAATAATATAAATGCATATGTATAGAACTATCATCCCTCCCCCTTCCCTGTATCTATCCCCTCCTTGGTTGAACTTGATGGACATGTGTCTTTTTTCAACCGTATTAACTATGTAATTATGTAACTATGTCATCCTCTCAAAGAAAAATAGCATATGCACAAAAAATGGTAGCACATCACAAAAATCTTTATTATAACAATGACATAGATACAACAATACCACATAAATATATGAATGTACAGGAGTAGTAAAATGAGGGAGACAACACCCTAAATACTGCTCTAAATTAAAAACACTAAAATGTCACCATAAGTCCTGCTGGTGTTCCAGCCGGAACTAATCTACCACTCTGACTCTGGACTGTATGTACAATAACAAAAATCCAACATCTCTACCTAGACAGAGACCCGGTCAAACAAAAGATAACCACAAATGATGAGAATAGAAAAAAATAAGAAAAGATCACCATATGCAGTCCAACAGAATGAGAGTCAGATGGGATAAGAAATCACCCCACCCGTTCCGCCATCTAGCGGCTTCCTCCTCACATTTTTTGTGCATATGCTTTTTTTCTTTGAGAGGATGATGTACTACTTATGTGCATTGGTTTGGCACTCCCTGATTATCAGTGGTGCCCACTAGCTTTATATATATAACTATGTAACTATGTGCGCCCCCGGTGTCTTTTCTAAATCTTATATTTTGTAGATTTGTTACCAAGGGCATAGATTTTCTGTTGTGTCCGGGTATAAAATTCAGCTGAGAAGGAGCTGAGGTGGTGGTTCAGCTCAGACAAAGTTTGGATTGCTAAGGATTGTTCATGTTGTTTTTCTAATTGTTGAATTTTTTGGAGTAATTGTTATGTTTTTTCTTCTCTCTTTTTGCATATCTGAGAGTTCAGGCTAATAAAGCAGCCTCTCATGTAGGGTTGTCTGGTAACAGGCAGATGTTAATGCAGTAGGCTTTGGGAGAGTCCCACAAAACCGGTATTACAGTATTAAGGCTTGAGTAGTTTCCAAGGTTTCCACTCTATTACCAATGTGGTGCGCAGGGGCGGATTAACTTTACCATAGGCCCCGGGCTGTTCACCAAGCCTGGGCCCCCCCACCCCACTGTAACTATGGCAGCACTGTAACTATGGCAGCCATTAAAAAACAGTGATTTTTTGCAAATCATGGCAGAAGTGTAGCCAGGAGACAGTACACCACTGAAAGTACAAGTCTTTTTGGGTGGTCATGGGTCCCCCAGGAGCTTAGGGCCCCGGGCTGCCCCCCGAAACGCCCCTATTATAATCCACTACTGGGGGTGCATGTCTTGAGTGAAGTGGTAAATATTTCTGCATTAACATCTTTAATACAATAGCACCATCTTCTGTAATAAAGTGCTATATATTTCTGCAGTAACTTTTCTATACAACAGCGCCACCTTCTGGAGTGAAGTAGTATATATTTCTGCACTAACTTTTCTACACAACATCGCCACCTTCTGGAGTGAAGTGGTATATATTTCTGCACTAATTTTTCTACACAACAGCGCCACCTTTTGGAATATTTCAGCATTAACTTTCCTATACAACAGCACCACCTTCTGGAATAGAGTGATATATATCTTTGCATTAACATCTTTGCATTAACATCCTTTTTAATAGTGCCATCTTGTGAAATAAAGTGGTATTTCTCGATGCAATAAACTTCTTTGTGGAAGTGATAATTGGCTCGTAATTAACATCCAAATACAATAGCACCATATTCCCGGCTTAAGTGATATCTGCTCCCACATTATTGAAGCACTGAAAATTGTATTAACAATACCTTACGCTATTTCAAGCACTCTTAAATTGAACTAATTCACATTCTTTCGTCTAAATACCCTTGTAACTATTAACATAGTTACATAGTTACATGGTTAATACGGTTGAAAAAAGACACATGTCCATCAAGTTCAACCAAAAAGGAGACGGATACAAGGAAGGGGGATATACAAGCAGGAGATGGATGGAGGGAAGAGGGGTATACAAGGAGGGGATGGAGGAAGAGAAGGGGGATATACAAGGAGGGGATGGAGGGAGGGAAGGGGATATACAAGGAGGGGATGGATGGAGGGAAGGGGGATATACAAGGGGGGGATGGAGGGAGGGGGATATACAAGGAGGGGATGGAGGGAGGGAGGGGGAAATACAAACAGGGGATGGATTGAGGGAAGGGGGATATACAAGCAGGGGATGGATGGAGGGAAGGAGGCTATACAAGCAGGGGATGGATGGAAGAGAGGGGGAGGGATGATGGGTAGGTTCTATACATATGCATGAATGTTATTTTGTACCTGTTTTTAAGCCCTGTACTGTTTTTGCTGTGACCAGATCCTGGGATGACTGTTCCACTGGTCACTGTTCTCATGGTAAAGAAGACTTGTTGCCTCCAAGATTGAACCTTTTTTTCTCCAGGCGGAGGCAGTGCCCCCTTGTCTCTCCAGGCGGAGGCAGCGCCCCCTTGTCTCTCCAGGCGGAGGCAGTGCCCCCTTGTCTCTCCAGGTGGAGGCAGTGCCCCCTTGTCCCTCCAGGCGGAGGCAGGGCCCCCTTGTATCTCCAGGCGGAGGCAGTGCCCCCTTGTCTCTCCAGGCAGAGGCAGTGCCTCCTTGTCCTTTTAATGGGGTTTTACCTGGAACATCTTTTCCCATATTTCTTGTAGGGACAATTTATATATTTAAATAAATTAATCATATCTCCCCTTAAATGTCTCTTTTCCAGACTAATTAAATGTAATTCTTTTAATCTCTCCTCATAACTAAGATGCTCCATTCCCCTTATTAGTTTAGTTGCCGTCTTTGTACCCTCTCCAGCTCTAGAACATCCTTTTTATGAATCAGGTTCCTGAAATGAACAGCGATTTTAGATGAGGGCGCACCAAAGCTTTATAAAGCGGTAATATTATATCCCTGTCCAGGCCTGTTATATACATGACAATATCCTGCCGGCCTTAGAAGCAGCTGACTGACATTGTGTGCTGTTCTGTAGTCTATTATCTACAAGTACACCCAGATCCTTCTATATCAGCGACTCTCCCAGAGTAACTCCCTATAGAACATATGATGCTGCAGGTTATTACTCCCCTTAGGACATATGATGCTGCAGATTATTACTCCCCCTAGGACATATGATGTTGCAGGATATTACTTCCCCTAGGACATATGATGCTGCAGGTTATTACTCCCCCTAGGACATATAATGCTGCAGGTTATTACTCCACCTAGGACATATGATGCATGTGGGTTATTACTCCCCCTAGGACATATAATGCTGCAGGTTATTACTCCCCCTAGGACATATAATGCTGCAGGTTATTACTCCCCCTAGGACATATGATGCTGCAGATTATTACTCCCCCTAGGACATATGATGTTGCAGGTTATTACTCCCCTTAGGACATATGATGCTGCAGGTTATTACTCCCCCTAGGACATATGATGCTGCAGATTATTACTCCCCCTAGGACATATGATGTTGCAGGTTATTACTCCCCCTAGGACATATAATGCTGCAGGTTATTACTCCCTCTAGGTGCTGTTAATTCCATTCTCAATATTGTTAATAAACAAGTTAAAAAGAAGGGGGCCAGACCCAGATAGGCAATCTGGCGGACCGGGCAAATGCCCACTGGGCTGCCAAGATTACCAGCTTATGGGCCGCCGGTCCCAGTGCATACTTGCCCTATGCAGCGTTCGAGAACAGTGCGGCTGGCCACAGCACTATTCACTCTGTGGCACTGACCTGGAAATATGCTGCCCATCCCATCCCTGGCAGAGCGGCTGAGTGAACGGCATGGAGGCCGGCCGCGCTGCTCTCGAACACTGCATAGGGCGGGGGCCTTTATATGGGGGTGTTACAAAAGAGGGGGGAACTTTATATGGGGATGTTACAAAGGAGGCGGGGCCTTTATATGGGGGTGTTACAAAGGGGTGGAACCTTTATATGGGGATGTTACAAAGGGGGGCTACTATTATATATAGCGATGTTACAAACGGGGGGACTATTTTGTGTGGGGATGTTACAGGGGGGGCAACTATTCTATTACGGGATGTTACAGGGGGGCTTTATTTGGGAATGTTACAAAGGGCGTGCATATTCTATATGGGGATGTTACAGAGGGGCACCTTTATATGGGTATGTTACAAAGAGGAGGACTATTCTATATAGGGATGTTACAAGGGGGGGGGGCTATTCTATAAGGGGATGTTACAAAGGGGGAACTGCTAACTGCTTATATGGGGGCACAGAGGGAGCAAGGTTACTGTGTGAAGCAATAAAGTTTGTATATAGATGTGAATGATGCTGGAGCAAGGAGCCTAAAATGTTTGTTCTGTAGATGCTGCATAGAGGAGTCATGGCCAGAGCAGTGTTCATGATTTCAACTTCAACTTCAGCAAAAACACCACTTGCAATTCATGCAGAGAAGAAGAAAATACGCCTCCTGTGAGTCACTGGATGTAATTGCACTATAATCACTCCATTTATAATCATCCTTTTCATTACCAACTGAAGTGTCACAGCGACAGCCGCAGCAACGCCATGTATGTTACTCAGTCAGAGCAGGAAGGGGCGGGGGCAGGAGGTGCAGCTGTGGGTCGGCACCGCCTCTGTGACACTTTAGCTGGTAATGAAAAGGAGGATTACACTAGACTAAAGGTCCTGTCACTTATACTGTTCCCCACACCCTTCTACGCCTCTTTACCTGGTATGGACCTCATAGGTTGCCTTTAAGGGCACCTAATCTATTGTGCACTTGATGCTGCTGAAACACATAAATGTGCAACATCAAATCTATAGCAAATTAAGTTGTATTTTTATTTTTATGTGTTGAAGGTGGGGTTCACATACGGAAATAGTGAGGAGCATGACAGATTGAAGCAGAATTTGCTACAGCATGTAGTACACTGCTATCTGTAATATATGGGGGGAGGATATGTTATTTGGGCTTTTGAGGTCTGAGTGCCAGGACTGATTTTAATTCCCAGTCCGGCCCTGAAGGGGGTCCGTACTGACCCTTGGGGTACACCACTTATGACCGAGGAGCATTCGGAGAAGGAATTATTGACCATCACTCTCTGGATACGATTATTAAGCCAGTTTTCAAGCCAGTTACAGGCTAAACCTTCCAAACCAATAGACCTTAACTTACCCATCAGACACACATGAGGGACTGTGTAAAACACTTTTGCAATATCCAAGTACACCATATCCACAGCCGCCCCCCTATCCAGGTACACTATATCAAGAGCCGCCCCCCCAACCCCATCCCCCCACCCCATCCAGGCTTCTACTCACCTCTTCCTAAAAACATATTAGGTTGGTTTGACAGTTTAGTATTATAATGTGTTAGCAGCACTGTTGTAATGTTGTATTAAAGATGTTAATGCAGAAATATATACCACTTCACTCCAGAAGGTGGTGCTGTTTTATAGGGAAGTTAAAGTGACTGTACCACCAGGCCCAGGCTGAAGCACTGGAGGCGGGCCTGGGAGAAAACCCTAGCCCCTCTATGATAGGGTTCCATTGATTCTAATGGAGTCACATCATGGAGGGGCTGGGGTTTCTTCCCACTGGGGGTGGATGGGATCGCCTTCAGTGCTTCAGCCTGGGCCTGGTGGTAAAGTCACTTTAATGCAGAAATATATACCACTTTATTCCAGAAGATGGAGCTATTATAGAAAGATATTAGTGCAGAGAAATACCACTTTAGTCCACAAGGTGGTGCTGTTCTATAGGACTTTAAATACACTATTATTTAACTGCTTATTTATTTAGAATGACCATTCTCAGTAGCAAGTGGCTCGAACAAATATGGCCGCCTCTTTTCTACTGTTTCTGCATCCTCAGGAATTTTTTTTTCTCTTTTGCAGAGTGGTTTTGTTACTTGTGTGACTTGTACTAAAGGTATAAGCAGATTATGGGCACTTTATGTCCAGTAGTTATATTTCTTTCTGGGTGTCCCCCTGTGGCATACTCAAGTGTCCCTCGTTTGGATGGACAGTCCCTACTTTTGACCCACATCCACAGTTTAAACCAGTTTAGACCCATGATCTACTAATAACCATGCGGCCCTATCTTACCTCCATAGAATTCATTTAGAAATAATGGTCAAAATTTTCAAACTAAAGGAATTCTTTCATCCACCCAAGTTTCAAGAATCACAGAAAGATATGGATAAATTCTCTAAAAAAAAAAAAACAACCTACAAAAGGTGCAAAAACATATGCGCAAGTAATAGCGGCAACTGATGATAACGAAAGCGGGACATGTGGCTGGGAAAGCAAAGATGATGGAACTTCTTCTTTAAATGAAGTTACTTTTGCTAAAAACTTTCTAAAACAACGATTACACAAAACGACAGCACCAGTGATGAGTGAACTTGCAGAAATAAACAAGACATACGCCACATTAATATATAGGAAAATTGTATAGGAAAGTTAATGCAGAAATATATACCACTTCACTCCAGAAAGTGGCGATGTTGTATAGGAAAGTTAGTGCAGAAATATATAGCACTTTATTCCAGAAGATGGTGCTGTTGTATTAAAGATGTTAATGCAGAAATATATACTACTTTATGATAGTCTAGAAAAGTCATGTCAAACTCTCTCCCACGGTGCCATTATTTTTCACAGATTGAATTGCATCTGGCCCACCGACATTGCATTAGATGATAATATGGGTCTTGTCCAAGTTAATGGGGTAAGTATGGGGGGCTGTATCCAGGGGTAGGGGTTGTTCGGAGGGCCGTCCACGGGTGACAGTTTCCCTTTAATAACTGTTCTAGGGGCTGGCTACTATATAAGAGACTACTTGGGAGGGCTGGCTACTATATGAGACTACAGGGGAGGGCTGGCTACTATATAAGAGAGTATTGGGGAGGGCTGGCTACTATATAAGAGACTATGAGTAGGGCTGGCTACTATATGAGAATATGTGGGAGGGCTGGCTACTATATGAGACTATTGGGGAGGGCTGGCTACTATATGAGAGACTATAAGGGATGGCTGGCTACTATATAAGAGACTATGGGGGAGGGCTGGGTACTATATGGGACTCTTGGGGGCTGGCTACTCTTTGGACACTACTGGAAGGGCTGGCTAATATGTAGGGCAGTTGGGCAGTTTTGGATGGGTTGACTACTACATGGGGCAATATTGGAGGGGTTGGCTATTACATGGGTTGGGGTTTAAAGGGGAACTCCGGATAAGGAAAACTTTTTTTTCTATTAAAAGTACATTAAAAGTTATATAGATGTGTCTATACAATGTATTACTGTATCCGTGCAGTTCTGCCACACTGGTAGCTGTTAGAAATCTAGGAAGTGAAGAAAATGGAATCTGTACCAATCCACATTGTCTCCTGCTCCCACTGCTCTCCCACCTTAGGAGACAAATATTCCATGCCTCTGTCTCACATTGTGTGTGTTTGCTGAGCACAGGCTGATGATGCAGACAGGGCGTGGTCTCACAGGAGGCGGGGCTGGATCCCCCAATCCCCTGAGTGATTCAGCATCTCTGACCGGCCAGAAGCAGGTGCTGCCCTGATTTCGATGATTGTGCAGAAGTGTGCAATGAAATTAGGGCTGTGTTCACACATGTTGGAGTGTCATTGCAGTACTGCAGGGTATTCACAAAAATGATGCAGTTACACAAGTAAATGATGCTTACGGCAGAGAGGATTAGAGCCGCCACTGCCAATCCCACCTTGAAAAAGAACAAGGCATAAATAGCATATCCCATGTAAGATAATATTGGATAAACTCCTTATTGTGGGGCTCAACTTCAAATAAAAGATGCTTGATCATAATATGTGTGTGGAAATGAAAAGAAAAAAAAATTAAAAGTTCTTTATTTATTCCAATATCAGCATGACAGGTAGAGAATACAGCATGCTGTGTGGTGTTACACAGGTAGAGAAATCAGCAAGCTGTGTTGTGTTATAGGTAGAGAATACAGTGTGCTGTGTTGTGTTACAGGTAGAGAATACAGCGTGGTGTTACAGGTAGAGAATACAGTGTGCTGTGTGGTGTTATAGGTAGAGAATACAGCGTGCTGTGTGGTGTTACAGGTAGAGAATACAGCGTGCTGTGTGGTGTTACAGGTAGAGAATACAGCGTGCTGTGTGGTATTACAGGTAGAGAATACAGCATGCTGTGTGGTGTTACAGGTAGAGAATACAGTGTGCTGTGTGGTGTTACAGGTAGAGAATACAGCGTGCTGTGTGGTGTTAAAGGCAGAGAATACAGCGTGCTGTGTGGTGTTACAGGTAGAGAATACAGCGTGCTGTGTGGTGTTACAGGTAGAGAATACAGCGTGCTGTTCGGTATTACAGGTAGAGAATACAGTGCTGTGTGGTGTTATAGGTAGAGAATACAGCGTGCTGTGTGGTGTTACAGGTAGAAAATACAGCGTGCTGTGTGGTATTACAGGTAGAGAATACAGCGTGCTGTGTGGTGTCACAGGTAGAGAATACAGCGTGCTGTGTGGTGTTACAGGTAGAGAATACAGCGTTCTGTGTGGTGTTACAGGTAGAGAATACAGGGTGCTGTGTGGTGTTACAGGTAGAGAATACAGTGCTGTGTGGTGTTACAGGTAGAGAATACAGTGTGCTGTGTGGTGTTAAAGGTAGAGAATACAGTGCTGTGTGGTGTTACAGGTAGAGAATACAGTGTACTGTGTGGTGTTACAGGTAGAGAATACAGTGTGCTGTGTGGTGTTACAGGTAGAGAATACAGCGTGCTGTGTGGTGTTACAGGTAGAGAATACAGCGTGCTGTGTGGTGTTACAGGTAGAGAATACAGGGTGCTGTGTGGTGTTACAGGTAGAGAACACAGCACGCTGTGTGGTGTTACAGGTAGAGAATACAGCGTGCTGTGTGGTGTAACAGGTACAGAATACAGCGTGCTTTGTGGTGTTATAGGTAGAGAATACTGTGCTGCGTGGTGTTACAGGTAGAGAATACAGCATGCTGTGTGATGTTACAGGTAGAGAATACTGTGATCTGTGTGGTGTTACAGGTAGACAATACAGCGTGCTGTGTGGTGTTACAGGTAGAGAATACAGCGTGGTGTTACAGGTAGAGAATACAGTGCTGTGTGGTGTTCCAGGTAGAGAATACAGTGCGCCGTATGGTGTTACAGGTAGAGAATACAGCGTGCTGCGTGGTGTTACAGGTAGAGAATACAGCGTGCTGTGTGGTGTTACAGGTAGAGAATACAGCGTGCTGTGTGGTGTTACAGGTAAAGACTACTGCGTGCTGTGTGGTCTTACAGGTAGAGAACACAGTGCTGTGTGGTGTTACAGGCAGAGAATACAGCGTGCTGTGTGGTGTTACAGGTAGAGAATACAGCGTGCTGTGTGGTGTTACAGGTAGAGAATACAGTGCTGTGTGGTGTTATAGTTAGAGAATACAGCGTGCTGTGTGGTGTTACAGGTAGAGAATACAGTTTGCTCTGTGGTGTTACAGGTAGAGAATACAGCGTGCTGTGTGGTGTTACAGGTACAGAATACAGTGTGGTGTTACAGGTAGAGAATACAGCGTGCTTTGTGGTGTTACAGGTAGAGAATACAGCGTGCTGCTTGGTGTTACAGGTAGAAAATACAGCGTGCTGTGTGGTGTTACAGGTAGAGAATACAGCGTGCTGTGTGGTGTTACAGGTAGAGAATACAGCGTGCTGTGTGGTCTTACAGGTAGAGAATACAGGGTGCTGTGTGGTGTTACAGGTAGAGAATACAGTGCTGTGTGGTGTTACAGGTAGAGAAAACAGCGTGCTGTGTGGTGTTACAGGTAAAGAATACAGTGCTGTGTGGTCTTACAGGTAGAGAATACAGGGTGCTGTGTGGTCTTACAGGTAGAGAATACAGCGTGCTGTGTGGTGTTACAGGTAGAGAATACAGTTTGCTCTGTGGTGTTACAGGTAGAGAAAACAGCGTGCTGTGTGGTCTTACAGGTAGAGAATACAGTGCTGTGTGGTGTTATAGTTAGAGAATACAGCGTGCTGTGTGGTGTTACAGGTAGAGAATACAGTTTGCTCTGTGGTGTTACAGGTAGAGAATACAGCGTGCTGTGTGGTGTTACAGGTACAGAATACAGTGTGGTGTTACAGGTAGAGAATACAGCGTGCTTTGTGGTGTTACAGGTAGAGAATACAGCGTGCTGCTTGGTGTTACAGGTAGAAAATACAGCGTGCTGTGTGGTGTTACAGGTAGAGAATACAGCGTGCTGTGTGGTCTTACAGGTAGAGAATACAGGGTGCTGTGTGGTGTTACAGGTAGAGAATACAGTGCTGTGTGGTGTTACAGGTAGAGAAAACAGCGTGCTGTGTGGTGTTACAGGTAAAGAATACAGTGCTGTGTGGTCTTACAGGTAGAGAATACAGGGTGCTGTGTGGTGTTACAGGTAGAGAATACAGTGCTGTGTGGTGTTACAGGTAGAGAAAACAGCGTGCTGTGTGGTGTTACAGGTAAAGAATACAGTGCTGTGTGGTGTTACAGGTAGAGAATACAGTGCTGTGTGGTGTTACAGGCAGAGAATACAGCGTGCTGTGTGGTGTTACAGGTAGAGAATACAGCGTGCTGTGTGGTGTTACAGGTAGAGAATACTGCGTGCTGTGTGGTGTTACAGGTAGAGAATACAGTGCTGTGTGGTGTTATAGTTAGAGACTACAGCGTGCTGTGTGGTGTTCCAGGTAGAGAATACAGTTTGCTCTGTGGTGTTACAGGTAGAGAATACAGCGTGCTGTGTGGTGTTACAGGTACAGAATACAGTGTGGTGTTACAGGTAGAGAATACAGCGTGCTTTGTGGTGTTACAGGTAGAGAATACAGCGTGCTGTGTGGTGTTACAGGTAGAAAATACAGCGTGCTGTGTGGTGTTACAGGTAGAGAATACAGCGTGCTGTTTGGTGTTACAGGAAGAGAATACAGTGTGCTGTGTGGTGTTACAGGTAGAGAATACAGTTTGCTTTGTGGTGTTACAGGTAGAGAATACAGCGTGCTGTGTGGTGTTACAGGTAGAGAATACAGCGTGCTTTGTGGTGTTACAGGTAGAGAATACAGTGTGGTGTTACAGGTAGAGAATACAGCATGCTGTGTGATGTTACAGGTAGAGAATACAGCGTGCTGTGTGGTGTTACAGGTACAGAATACAGCGTGCTTTGTGGTGTTACAGGTAGAGAATACAGCGTGGTGTTACAGGTAGAGAATACAGCGTGCTGTGTGGTGTTACAGGTAGAAAATAGAGCGTGGTGTTACAGTTAGAGAATACAGTGCTGTGTGGTGTTCGAGGTAGAGAATACAGTGCACCGTATGATGTTACAGGTAGAGAATACAGCGTGCTGTGTGGTGTTACAGGTAGAGAATACAGCGTGCTGTGTGGTGTTAAAGGTAGAGAATACAGCGTGCTGTGTGGTGTTACAGGTAGAGACTACTGCGTCCTGTGTGGTGTACAGGTAGAGAACACAGCGTGCTGTGTGGTGTTATAGTTAAAGAATACAGCGTGCTGTGTGGTGTTACAGGTAGAGAATACAGTGCTGTGTGGTGTTATAGGTAGAGAAAACAGCGTGCTGTGTGGTGTTACAGGTAAAGAATACAGCGTGCTGTGTGGTGTTACAGGTAAAGAATACAGCGTGTTGTGTGGTGTTACAGGTAGAGAATACAGCGTGCTGTGTGGTGTTACAGGCAGAGAATACAGCGTGCTGTGTGGTGTTCCAGGTAGAGAATACAGCGTGCTGTGTGGTGTAACAGGTAGAGAACACAGCGTGCTGTGTGGTGTTATAGGTAGAGAATACTGTGCTGTGTGGTGTTATAGGTAGAGAATACAGCGTGCTGTGTGGTGTTACAGGTAGAGAATACAGCATTCTGTGTGATGTTACAGGTAGAGAATACTGTGATCTGTGTGGTGTTACAGGTAGAGAACACAGCGTGCTGTGTGGTGTTATAGGTAGAGAATACAGTGTGCTGTGAGGTGTTACAGGTAGAGAATACAGTGCTGTGTGGTGTTATAGGTAGAGAAAACAGCGTGCTGTGTGGTGTTACAGGTAAAGAATCTTAATAACGTCTTTTAGTATATATATTGGTTTTCATCATGTGATGAGCTGACTGGACCGCTGGCTCTCCATGTTTGTGGTCATTATATGTTGTCAGGCTGGACTACATGCTGGTACAGTACGATACTAATATGTACCGTTTATCACTGTAAATAAATCTTCACTGTTGCAAGTATAAGTTTTCATGTTCCACTGTCTTTACCTGTTACAGGTAAAGAATACAGCGTGCTGTGTGATGTTACAGGTAGAGAATACAGCGTGCTGTGTGGTGTTACAGGTAGAGAATACAGCGTGCTGTGTGGTGTTACAGGTAAAGAATACAGCGTGTTGTGTGGTGTTACAGGTAGAGAATACAGCGTGCTGTGTGGTGTTACAGGCAGAGAATACAGCGTGCTGTGTGGTGTTCCAGGTAGAGAATACAGCGTGCTGTGTGGTGTTACAGGTAGAGAATACAGCGTGCTGTGTGGTGTTACAGGTAGAGAATACAGTGCTGTGTGGTGTTATAGGTAGAGAATACAGCGTGCTGTGTGGTGTTACAGGTAGAGAATACAGTGTGATGCGTGGTGTTACAGGTAGAGAACACAGCGTGCTGTGTGGTGTTACAGGTAGAGAATACAGCATGCTGTGTGGTGTTACAGGTAGAGAATACAGTCTGGTGTTACAGGTAGAGAATACAGCATGCTGTTCAGTGTTAAAGGTAGAGAAAACAGCATGCTGTGTGGTGTTACAGGAAGAGAATACAGTGTGCTGTGTGGTGTTACAGGTAGAAAATATAGCGTGCTGTGGGGTGTTACAGGTAGAGAATACAGCGCGCTGTGTGGTGTTACAGGTAGAAAATACAGTGTGCTGTGTGGTGTTATAGGTAGAGAATACAGTGTGCTGTGTAGTGTTACAGGTAGAGAATACAGGGTGCTGTGTGGTGTTACAGGTAGAGAATACAGCATGCTGTGTGGTGTTACAGGTAGAGACTACTGCGTGCTGTGTGGTCTTACAGGTAGAGAATACAGGGTGCTGTGTGGTGTAACAGGTAGAGAACACAGCGTGCTGTGTGGCGTTACAGGTAGAGAATACTGTGCTGTGTGGTTTTATAGGTAGAGAATACAGCGTGCTGTGTGGCATTACAGGTAGAGAATACAGCGTGGTGTTACAGGTAAAGAACACAGTGCTGTGTGGTGTTCCAGGTAGAGAATACAGTGCTCCATATGGTGTTACAGGTAGAGAATACAGCGTGCTGTGTGGTGTTACAGGTAGAGAATACAGCGTGGTGTTACAGGTAGAGAATACAGTGCTGTGTGGTGTTCCAGGTAGAGAATACAGTGCTCCATATGGTGTTACAGGTAGAGAATACAGCGTGCTGTGTGGTGTTCCAGGTAGAGAATACAACGTGCCGTATGGTGTTACAGGTAGAGAATACAGCGTGCTGTGTGGTGTTACAGGTAGAGAATACAGCGTGCTGTGTGGTGTTACAGGTAGAGAATACAGCGTGCTGTTAGGTGTTACAGGTAGAGACTACTGCGTGCTGTGTGGTGTTACAGGTAGAGAATACAGTGCTGTGTGGTGTTATAGGTAGAGAATACAGCGTGCTGTGTGGTGTTACAGGTAGAGAATACAGTGTGATGCGTGGTGTTACAGGTAGAGAACACAGCGTGCTGTGTGGTGTTACAGGTAGAGAATACAGCATGCTGTGTGGTGTTACAGGTAGAGAATACAGTCTGGTGTTACAGGTAGAGAATACAGCATGCTGTTCAGTGTTAAAGGTAGAGAAAACAGCATGCTGTGTGGTGTTACAGGAAGAGAATACAGTGTGCTGTGTGGTGTTACAGGTAGAAAATATAGCGTGCTGTGGGGTGTTACAGGTAGAGAATACAGCGCGCTGTGTGGTGTTACAGGTAGAAAATACAGTGTGCTGTGTGGTGTTATAGGTAGAGAATACAGTGTGCTGTGTAGTGTTACAGGTAGAGAATACAGGGTGCTGTGTGGTGTTACAGGTAGAGAATACAGCATGCTGTGTGGTGTTACAGGTAGAGACTACTGCGTGCTGTGTGGTCTTACAGGTAGAGAATACAGGGTGCTGTGTGGTGTAACAGGTAGAGAACACAGCGTGCTGTGTGGCGTTACAGGTAGAGAATACTGTGCTGTGTGGTTTTATAGGTAGAGAATACAGCGTGCTGTGTGGCATTACAGGTAGAGAATACAGCGTGGTGTTACAGGTAAAGAACACAGTGCTGTGTGGTGTTCCAGGTAGAGAATACAGTGCTCCATATGGTGTTACAGGTAGAGAATACAGCGTGCTGTGTGGTGTTACAGGTAGAGAATACAGCGTGGTGTTACAGGTAGAGAATACAGTGCTGTGTGGTGTTCCAGGTAGAGAATACAGTGCTCCATATGGTGTTACAGGTAGAGAATACAGCGTGCTGTGTGGTGTTCCAGGTAGAGAATACAACGTGCCGTATGGTGTTACAGGTAGAGAATACAGCGTGCTGTGTGGTGTTACAGGTAGAGAATACAGCGTGCTGTGTGGTGTTACAGGTAGAGAATACAGCGTGCTGTTAGGTGTTACAGGTAGAGACTACTGCGTGCTGTGTGGTATTACAGGTAGAGAACACAGCATGCTGTGTGGTGTTATAGGTAGAGAATACAGTGTGCTGTGTGGTGTTGTGTGGTGTTATAGGTAGAGAAAACAGCGTGCTGTGTGGTGTTACAGGTAGAGAATACAGCATGCTGTGTGATGTTACAGGTAGAGAATGCTGTGATCTGTGTGGTGTTACAAGTAGAGAATACAGCGTGCTGTGTGGTGTTACAAGTAGAGAATACAGCGTGCTGTGTGTTTTTACAGGTAAAGAATACAGCATGGTGTTACAGGTAGAGAATACAGTGCTGTGTGGTAATCCAGGTAGAGAATACAGTGCGCCGTATGGTGTTACAGGTAGAGAATACAGTGTGCTGTGTGGGGTTACAGGTAGAGAATACAGCATGCTGTGTGATGTTACAGGTAGAGAATACTGTGATCTGTGTGGTGTTACAGGTAGAGACTACAGTGCTGTGTGGTGTGACAGGTAGAGAATTCAGTGCTGTGTGGTGTTCCAGGTAGAGAATACAACGTGCCGTATGGTGTTACAGGTAGAGAATACAGCGTGCTGTGTGGTGTTACAGGTAGAGAATACAGGGTGCTGTGTGGTGTTACAGGTAGAGAATACAGCGTGCTGTGTGGTGTTACAGGTGGAGACTACTGCGTGCTGTGTGGTGTTACAGGTAGAGAATACAGCGTGCTGTGTGGTGTTACAGGTGGAGACTACTGCGTGCTGTGTGGTGTTACAGGTAGAGAATACAGTGCTGTGTGGTGTTATAGGTAGAGAAAACAGCATGCTGTGTGGTGTTACAGGTAAAGAAAACAGCATGCTGTGTGGTGTTACAGGTAAAGAATACAGCGTGCTGTGTGGTGTTACAGGTAGAGAATACAACATGCTGTGTGGTGTTACAGGTAGAGAATACAGTGCTGTGTGGTGTTACAGGTAGAGAATACAGTGTGCTGTGTGGTGTTACAGGTAGAGAATACAGCATGCTGTGTGGTGTTACAGGTAGAGAATACAGCATGGTGTTACAGGTAGAGAATACAGTTCTGTGTGCTAATCCAGGTAGAGAATACAGTGCACCGTATGGTGTTACAGGTAGAGAATACTGTGCTGTGTGGTTTTATAGGTAGAGAATACAGCGTGCTGTGTGGCATTACAGGTAGAGAATACAGCGTGGTGTTACAGGTAAAGAACACAGTGCTGTGTGGTGTTCCAGGTAGAGAATACAGTGCTCCATATGGTGTTACAGGTAGAGAATACAGCGTGCTGTGTGGTGTTACAGGTAGAGAATACAGCGTGGTGTTACAGGTAGAGAATACAGTGCTGTGTGGTGTTCCAGGTAGAGAATACAGTGCTCCATATGGTGTTACAGGTAGAGAATACAGCGTGCTGTGTGGTGTTCCAGGTAGAGAATACAACGTGCCGTATGGTGTTACAGGTAGAGAATACAGCGTGCTGTGTGGTGTTACAGGTAGAGAATACAGCGTGCTGTGTGGTGTTACAGGTAGAGAATACAGCGTGCTGTTAGGTGTTACAGGTAGAGACTACTGCGTGCTGTGTGGTATTACAGGTAGAGAACACAGCATGCTGTGTGGTGTTATAGGTAGAGAATACAGTGTGCTGTGTGGTGTTGTGTGGTGTTATAGGTAGAGAAAACAGCGTGCTGTGTGGTGTTACAGGTAGAGAATACAGCATGCTGTGTGATGTTACAGGTAGAGAATGCTGTGATCTGTGTGGTGTTACAAGTAGAGAATACAGCGTGCTGTGTGGTGTTACAAGTAGAGAATACAGCGTGCTGTGTGTTTTTACAGGTAAAGAATACAGCATGGTGTTACAGGTAGAGAATACAGTGCTGTGTGGTAATCCAGGTAGAGAATACAGTGCGCCGTATGGTGTTACAGGTAGAGAATACAGTGTGCTGTGTGGGGTTACAGGTAGAGAATACAGCATGCTGTGTGATGTTACAGGTAGAGAATACTGTGATCTGTGTGGTGTTACAGGTAGAGACTACAGTGCTGTGTGGTGTGACAGGTAGAGAATTCAGTGCTGTGTGGTGTTCCAGGTAGAGAATACAACGTGCCGTATGGTGTTACAGGTAGAGAATACAGCGTGCTGTGTGGTGTTACAGGTAGAGAATACAGCGTGCTGTGTGGTGTTACAGGTAGAGAATACAGCGTGCTGTGTGGTGTTACAGGTGGAGACTACTGCGTGCTGTGTGGTGTTACAGGTAGAGAATACAGCGTGCTGTGTGGTGTTACAGGTGGAGACTACTGCGTGCTGTGTGGTGTTACAGGTAGAGAATACAGTGCTGTGTGGTGTTATAGGTAGAGAATACAGCATGCTGTGTGGTGTTACAGGTAAAGAAAACAGCATGCTGTGTGGTGTTACAGGTAAAGAATACAGCGTGCTGTGTGGTGTTACAGGTAGAGAATACAACATGCTGTGTGGTGTTACAGGTAGAGAATACAGTGCTGTGTGGTGTTACAGGTAGAGAATACAGTGTGCTGTGTGGTGTTACAGGTAGAGAATACAGCATGCTGTGTGGTGTTACAGGTAGAGAATACAGCATGGTGTTACAGGTAGAGAATACAGTTCTGTGTGCTAATCCAGGTAGAGAATACAGTGCACCGTATGGTGTTACAGGTAGAGAATACAGTGTGCTGTGTGGTGTTACAGGTAGAGAATACAGCG
>NW_027208642.1:0-51121 GCF_027789765.1 Dendropsophus ebraccatus
AATCTCTATTCCTCCTGCTTTGCACCTGTTTCTTATGTCTTCGGACATTATAAAAATGTTCCTGCTCAGACACAACAAAGACTATAAAACATTGTCACAGGAAGATAAAGTTGAAGTTTTCTGAGGCCAGTGATATAAAGCATTTTGCAGCATTGAAAAGAAATACGGAGAACACAAGAAGCTAAAGAAAAAAGGGCAATCCATTGTATGATCAATCCCCTGTGTAGTGTTTCAGCACATAGAGCACAAACACTGAGCAACTCCAGAGACGGCTGAACAATTGGATTACTTTGTGATGTGATTGTTGATTACCCCAAAGTAAGGTTATTTGCCAGTTTCTCTCGGGCAGCCAGATGGGCTTATTCTTGTTCCTTCTGAATCTGTTGACCATCTGCCCAAAATTTGTTCTCTGTTTTATTATAAATGAATGGCCTCCTGTGTCTATTTGTATCTCTTTTCAAGATTTTATCATACAACAGTTCTATTAAAATCAGCATTTTACTATTCTCAGATTGGCTGCTTGCTTTCAGTAGCATAAGGAGTAGCGATGAGCGAACATTTGGCTTTGGCCAAATTCGAGCACTTAGCATTTGACACCTGGTGGCTGAAGAAGTTGCATGCAGCCCTAGGGCTACCAGGAAAACATGGATATAAACCTATGGCTGTATCCATGTTTTCCAGGACTCCAGCCACCGTGAGTCGATGCCAAGTGTTGGGACTTGGCTGAACCCAAATGTTCTGTAGGTTTACTCATAGCTAATAAGGATCAATTCCCATATAGAGATCAAATAGTGCGGTAACCCAGTTGACTGAACACCCACCTTCCTACTTCACCTTTCTTGTGTTGTGAGGTGGGGAGGGGGGTTGTGGTTACTGGGTGTCATTATAAGGACCTAGTAAAGATGACTGCTAAAGGAAAAGCCTGGTCTAGCAATCGCAATCCATCAGCATTGTAACAATTCCTTATTTCTATAACAGTTAAGACTCTGGATATGACACAAGGTTGAGCAATGATTGCCATTATGAAATAAACTTGGAGTTCTCTGTATGTCTGGGAAATATGTTAGCATGGCCGCCCTTACTAAACACAATCCAAGTGTGACCGATAATTTTCCTTAAATGATTTACCTTGGCTGCTAATGGATTAATGAGGCTCTTCTCCTCGAGGAGTAATTTGGCAAGTTTTTCCGCAGTGCAACAAGTGCGGCAGTTTCCAGTCAGTGCATCCTGTGGTTTGAGGGTAATGGGACACTTTCATTAACAAATCCTTGAATCGCTGTGCACAGGTGCAATATTCAAATATCACTTAAACGCCTTTGCTAAAATATCATTTGTCTTCCTTCCAAGAGTGTTACAGAAATGCAAATACTCAAACTAAGCAGGCGTATAGCAGCTTTGTATGTTTAAGACATTGCCCATATGTTCCATGACATTGTCTAGAAGTTCTGAGAAATCATTTAATTGTGAAGCTGGTGTTAAAGGTTGAATTTTTTACACAGTCGTGAAATATAGAGGAATTTTCTCCTGTGACTATTCACAGCATTCCCCATTAATTGATATAGCATCATTAATCTGGCATAACGAAGGTGAAAACTGGATTATTGATTTTACTATAATTTTAAATATTGCTTTATGATTGATGCTTATATTTTTCCTATTTTCCTCCTCAGTTCTTTTCTTTTCCCCATATAAATGTAATTGCACAGTACTTGGTGAAGTAACCAGATGTTTTTCCCATTCAGATAAACAGATCTTATGATATCTGATTCAGTATTTAAAGGAATCTGTGAAATGGTTTATATAGTATAACTAATGCCAGTACCAGGAAGAGGTGCACAATCCTACCTTAGATTTGAGAATTTGTGCCAAGCCATTTGTGTTTTCCATAAATTCAAATAATCAGCAAGTGCCCACGGGGCAGGCTAATCGCCTCAGGTGCCCAACATTTCCACCCTTTACAATTTACAGCACTAAGGCTGTCAATCAAATGCAGAAGGAGGAGGCAAGCAGCAATAGGGGATGGAGGAGCTAGGTACCTCAGTTGAACATCTCCACCCTATGGGCACTAGAGACAATCGGCCGTTTACTGTGGCCTTTACTATTCATTTGTATATATATAAAAATTGTAAGCTACTTGGCTTAGAAGCAGAAGCTCTTAGATCTAAAGGGAAGCATATAAAAGTGCTTTTAACCTGTAACTGGCACTGTGATTAGTTGGGGTCTATCAAGACCCTTTACATGTGACTGCGCCACTGTACTGCCCGTTCCCGGCCTCTCCGGTGTCACTTCAGAATAAATTCATTTTAGAAGCTATTGAAAGTATAGTTAAAAAAAAAAAAGTATTTTGTTTAAGGAAAACAAAGTTAATAGAAAAATGAAAGACTCAATTGTTCTATTTCTGAAAAGTTGTGAGACATATATATAACCATGAAAAATGTGAACAGTCAATTTTTTCCAACTGTGGGATATTATTATTGGTGTGATATTTTAAAGATGATTCATTGACGTACTGTACTTTGTTTAATTTTCCCAGACATTAGAAAATAGGGTAAACATTGGGTATTTCTCTGATCGTATTGACCTGATTCAAAGGCTGAAAAATGTAGCGATCCCTAAGTAGTAAGTGGTTGCTGATGCAACACATTGCTGAATATAGGAGGTAACAAACTAGATTGAAATCCTCCCTTACTTAAGAGAACAGTAAACCTTCGCCTTTTTATTCTAGAGTTTCTGCCTCTATATTATAATTCACTTACTAGTATGCATCTTGAGGCACACATTACAATGAAGACAGGCAGTAAAAGAAAAATATCGCCGTAAGTTGAGTGAAACACTGTGAACAGATGAAAAACAATTGCCGTTTTTTTGCAACGGATAAGTCGTAACTGAGGAGCATGTCCAGATTTCAATGAAAACAGCGGCCATTCTTTTTAGACTTGGCGGCATTGCATTAAAATCAATGTAAAGCCACCCGTTGCATGCACATGACGTACCGTCAACAGCCGCTGTTCAGTGCGGGCGACTCTAGCATGCGCAAATTGTGCTAATAATGGCCAGATGTTAATTTGGGGACAACTGGGAAATGTAAAATGCCATATCCACAATACATTTTTCTCAATGGTGTTTTTTCATGCTCAGGGAACAGTGTTTTTGTTTGTTTGTTTGTTTTTTCAAGAAATAATTGTTTTGCCGCTAACAGACTTCTATAGGTAGAAAAAAAGAACATATCAAAAAGCAGTAAAAAAACTCTGGCAGTTTTTGTGGCATTTTTATGGCCTTTTTTTGTATTTTTTCAGTAATTTTAATCCACATCCCCACATCATTCCATGTCAGCTTACAGACTAGCTCATAGTTGACTGCCATCCACTCCATGGTTGAATGTCCATTGCACACCAGGTTGTTTTACTGGGGATGGTCTGGATCATGAAGGAGAGGAAAACTGAAGTAGTAGTATTGCCAGATACAGCAATTAGTATATGCACTATGTGTATGGTCTTCACCCTTGAAAAGTGATCATAATATACAGACATGAGCAACATATAACTTGGTGATCTTTTGGCAATAAGATGTGAATGGCTACCAGGGCTGTTAGGTTAGATTATATGTTGGTGACTCTGTGTAGAGTTAAATGCAGGTCGTTCAGCCTTTCATCCTCCGGGCCCATACAATGGCGCTCTATGCTGGCTCTGGCCGGGCTGCTAATTGCTGCATTGTCTGCCGAGATGTCAGGCAAGAGGAGCACAGACTTAAACAGTCGCTCCTTGAATAATGAATTAAATAATTACAGAATGTCAGGCTGTTATCCAATTACTGTGACATTTAGCCATTCTTTGCAGCTAACTGGATTACGTTCATTATAAAAAGATTAGTTCAAGAATAAGAGGAAAGCGTAACAAAGTAACCATTCAGCGCTGCTTTCTGCCTGGCTGGGGGATCTTCTTTGTCAAAGGCTTTTGGTGAATGGCCTGTGGATAAGTTTGCTTTACGTACAAGTGGAATCCAAGCCAATCCACAGTGGTCTGGCCATTGTTCCACAAAGAAAACACTGAATATTTCCCTGACATTGCATTCTATTGTAAGCTCAACATAGTATAGCTGAGCTCTGCTCTTGTGTCAGATGGTTTACAATATTATTTGGGTTATGTGACAAGGTGATGCAGACAACCGCATGTGTAGATACCAGCAATTTCAGTAGACGGGGCAGATGGTATATATATATATATATATATATATATATATATATATATATATATAAAAACGTCAGCACATTCGGTCCTGGCTAGTGGGGAGAGGAAGATGGCACAAAGGACTCCACTTCCTAGTCCTGGGGTCAACATAAAAAAGCCGGACAACCCCTTCAACTCTTAGCTCCACTAGTTGAACTCTTCAGGGGCATCATGTCAGTATCCATATTGATGTATCCTGTGATTGAAAACCTTGAGTATTTGACTTTTTTTTTATGTTGTGTTGTTTTCCCCGTCTTTTGTCTCAGACAGATAATGCAATATTCAGAGCCGCATCACCACAGGAATAATTTTGGGTTTAATAGCAGCTCACAGCTTGAAATAACATTTAATAAAAGTTGCAACACCTGTAAGTGAATCTGGCAGATCCCATCTGACAAATCACATTTTGTTTTGAAGAACAGCTTGTGATCACTAAATTGATAGCATGTGCTGCATATAATATGTAATATTAACATGCTCTTAAGTCGGAATTACTTTCCATTTTAAGCTCCCGTCATCGCATTTAGTAATTAGAGTAAGTGTTCCAGATCAAGTCAGCGTACAAACAGTTTGGAACAAAGAAAAAAAAAACAGCTAAATAGAAACAGCATTTCATTACTATTGACCACGAACAGGCTACAATTATAGCAACATGTAATATAAAATGGCACTGTCATTTACATTTTTTTTATGTCATAGAGACCTGTCATTTTAATGTCAGAGGTTAATCAGTTGGGGTCTGGGTGTTTAAACCTTCACTGATTTTAGGGTCCATTTACACAGAAAGATTATCTGACAGATTATCTGACAAAGATTTGAAGCCAAAGCCAGAAACAAACAATAAACAGAGACCAGGCCATAAATGAAAGCCTCAGATTTCTCCTGTTTTTCAAATCCATTCATGGTTTTGGCTTCAAATCTTTGGCAATAATCTGTCAGATTAATCTTTCTGTGTAAATGGACTCTTTAGAAGGTAATGGTGCATTTACACAGACAGAGTATCTAACAGTTCTTGAAGCCAAAGCCAGGAAATGGATCTGAAAAGAGCAGAAATCAGTCTTTCATTCATGACCTGTTCCCTGTTTATAGTCTGTTTCCTGGTTTTGGCTTTAGAAATCTGTTAGATAAATCTGTCTGTGTAAACGCACCATAAGTGTTCAGACCTGAACAATCAACACATTTGATGTCTCCATGACATGACAAATGACAGTGACATGTTATGGACTTGAACCTTACTTTGTAAAATCTTCTGCAAACTCTACTTCTATAGGACACTGCCCTACCTGCCTTTATAGTAAGCCTTGTGCAACTTAACTGTCATTTCAGGGTCATTTTTCAGAAAACAATAAATATCAACAGTACAAGCGATTTTAAGAAACTCTGTAATAGGTTTTATTTAGCAAAATAATTTCCTTCTGTACTGGAAAAGCTGTTTTTCTAGCTCCCCCCCTCACTTCAAAAGAAGTAGGATTTCTGTGTCCATTATGCTCTATGAAGAGGGGAGGGGTCCAGAGGAGTTAATGAGCATGAAGAGGAGAGAAATATCAGTCCTGCACAGCACAACACCCTGCAATCTTCTCTCAGTAAGTTCCTAGATAAGCACTGACCTTTCTGAACCTCTGAATCCAGCGTTTAGATGCCCAGACAGTCTACAAACATTTGACCTTCATGTCTCTTCTTCCCGTTCACTCATCTCTCCTCGGCCCCCCCCCCTCCATAGGATATAATGGACAAAGCAGAACCCGTCTTCACTTTACTTCTCTGTAGTGAAGACGGATTTGCCTGATAAGAACAGATAAGAAGTGAGGGGGGGAGGCTGGGATACTGCTTTTTGAGTACAGAAAGAGGCTTTTTTGCTTATTATAGAATTTCTTACAAATCGCTTATACTACTGATTTCTGCAAAAAAAAAAAAAATCATAGTACTCTTTAAAGGAAAAGTTCCTGGTCGATTATAAAATAGGGCAGGTTGGAATTAATTACAAGTACTAACTAACCTCTTCCCGTGCCTACGGGGAGTGGTGGGACAGGCCGCGGGACCCCTGCCAGGCTCTTGGATCTCCAGAGCTGACACATCATGACTTAGCTGATGGAATGGCAGCTCAGCCAGTTACTGATTGGCTAAGCTGCCAGTCCATCATCGGGACAGGCTTTTTCCCCTGAGTTGTGACAACATCACAACTTGGGGAAATTTTTTCTTGCGGGGGTCATGCATGCTGCTCCAGACGCTCTCCACAGGCACGAGGAGAGGTAAGTTAGTCCTTAAGCGGTACAAACACACTACCTGTATATGCAGCAGATACGCAGCAGATCTGCAGCATGATTTGATGGTGAAGACTTGGATGCACTGTGTTCAGTCATTGAGATCGAATCTGCTAGCGTATCTGCTGCCATATTTGCTGCGTATTTTGCTGCGTATCGCAGCAGTAAATACGCTGCGTAGTACAGTGTGTTGTGTTTGTACCTTTATTAATTTCCTCCCTGCCAGCTGCCAGATTTCATAATCCGCCCGACTTCTCCTTTAAGTTCACCTGGGTACAAGGTAACACAACTCTGCATACTCAAAGGAATTGATTAAATCCTCTTCTTTTCCTTTTTTTTTCTCTTTTATATTTCTAGATATGCCATGCATTGTTGTTCAATTAATGCACAAATAATTTGTGTACTGTGTGGCTCTAAGATCCAGGTGTATTATATGTATACAGTATGTTGTAATAGGAACTAATCATCATTCATGATTCCACCATCACATAACCATACAGAGGACAAACATGAAATCCAAATGAGACATTGCATAGTAGCAAGCAAGCAGTGAAAATAGGGATGATCCAGAAGGTAAAAATTGCTTGATGTTCACAAGGGTGCAGCCGACTAACAAATCAGTTACTAATTTCTTAAGCTAGAAATAGGTCTGAAGTAGGGTCTCACAGCACATGTGGTTCACAAGGTTCTGATGTGGTCAGTTTTTAACTACATGTGGTTAATTGTAATCTTCATAATGCAGTCTCTGACCACATTTTTATAAACACACAGTTCATCTTGCTTTTGTTCACATTTCTTGTCCGTCTTCCATGTAGCCAGCATCTGAAGCAAAACCTGAAGAATATCATCTCTATTAACCTCTATGGGAAGAGTAGTAGATGCATGGAACCAACTTCCAGCAGATGTGGTTGGTAAATCTACATTAACTAAATGTAGACATACCTGGGATAAGCATATATCTATCCTAAGATAAAAGTACTAGATGGACCAAGTGGCCTTTTTCTACCGTCAGGTTTCCATGTTTATGTTCCTGTAAAGCCAACCAGGCAATCTTGCCAATCATACCAATCAAACCAATGGTTTGTGGTTCATAAACAGAAAGAAAGTATAAAGGATAGAACAATATATACTAAATATAAATCTTGGTTTTCAAGTATTTTCCCAGAACTCAACATATTTTTATGTTGGGTTGATGGTGCAGGTTGAGCTAATGTTGATTTGACATGTTAATCCCCTTAGAGGCCATGGTCAATAACAACTGCAGCATAGAAGGGGTTTAACAGATGGAGATCTGTTACCTTAGAGCCCAGCAAAAGAACTAGTATATTTATCACTTAGGTATTGCAAAGTTAAATCCCATAATGATCCCAAATAAGTTGGGAAAATTTATTTAATAAAAATAAAATAAAAGAAGATATAAATAAAGTATTACATTCCATTATGGCATTAGATGGGTACTCCTTCCGGGACCACCTTTTTCCGCAATGTCAGGGAGAGGGTGCTTGAGAACAATAACAGCCACCTCGGGTGGAAGGGTGCTTTTTAAAAACCCTGGACCTGCCAGAAGCACCAAAGAGTGCTCTCAGCAGGTCTGTATACTTAAAAAGCAGGGTGCAGGGATGCCACAATTTTGAAAAGATAACCTGCCGTGCATGCAGAATAGGAAATAAAGAAAAAAGGCCAGGCGCCTCATGTGATTCCAGAGAAAGGACTATTATTAGAACAAATAGGCTTCTCACCTTATTGCCCCTTGGGCTTTGTGCATATCACCTCTCACAGTCCGTGGGGGTACCAGTATTGCTTTGATCAGCTAGATGAATGCTGGAGATAGGGCTAGGATGTCCAAGGACTGCTAAAAGCTGGTAGTACCAGGACGGGATACTCCCATATATGGACCTGTATAGCAAGTGTTTAAACAGGAAATAAAAAAAAAAATTGGTACTAATAATCAGCGCTGCCCAAAGGAACATCCACAAACACCAACATAAATAAAACATAGGGTTTATTCATAAAAGCACTAATATGACGCGTTTTCGGAAACAAACAGGTTCCCTTTCTCAAATAAAGTGCATGCAGAATGAGAGTACCTTTTAAGCCTTAAAGCAATTACCCAAGGAATTTGTGACAATTTGACGAATACTGTATAGTTCCCCCATTGGGTCACCGTTTAGATAAACTGATTATACCTTACCTTACTTCCAGGCATAAGAACAGCTATACAAAAGAGGAAATGATAGATCTTCCCCTTAATTTTTGATAGCTGTGTATAATTTGACCATAACTAAAAACAACTTTCTGTAACTAACTCCAAACAGTTCTGGACTATTACAATTATACGCAATACATGTTTTATTCATAACTGTATTACATAGAAGTGTCAGTAATAAGCTGTAAAATGATGGAAACCTCTTCCTACTTGGGAGCAGAGAATTTTGTTTGTGTACACTCTAGTTAAAAAATGTGGCTAGCATTTATAGCAAGAAATATCTAATGATATTCTGTCTTAATAGTGCTATGATAAAGACAAAAGATGCACGGCGCACATTAGAACAGTACATGCTGTGAGGAAATAATTTAGGCAGAGGATGTATTGTTTATTAGCATTGAGATCCACGAAACTGTGTTTGATAGCACACAGATGTATGAATTATTAATAGGGAAAGGCGCATTAGATTTAATAATCTTCATAATACTGCATTGCTTGTCCTATGCAAAGCATTTAAAAGAAAACATGTCTTATCCTCATACTAACTTAAACGGGTTGTCCAAAATAAAAAAAAATTCAGTCTGCTAGGCTGATATGGGTCCCTGAACCGCTGTATACAGCTGCTGCAGCAGCCGCTGGCTGCAGCAGGAGCTGTATACCTGTAAAAAAGCTGTGGAAAGTAGTCATCTGGGCGTTTCCCCGCCTGTATCTAGTCATCGCTCTCTGCCTGTCAGCGCACTCAGAGAGGATGATTGACAGGCAGAGAGGCCAGTAAGGGACCTCTCTGCCTGTCAATCATCCCCTCCGAGTGCACTGACAGGCACAGCGTGGTGACTTGATACGGGCGGGGAGCTGCCAGAATGACTATTTCTCCACCGCTGCCTGTCACACGCCCAAGGGATTAAACTGCTTTTTTTTCGGGTATACAGCTACTGCCTGCAGGTGCGGTTGGTACGTGCTGTGGCTGCTCCAGGAGCTGTATACAGCGGTTCAGGGAACCATATCAGCCCGATTGGGCTGACTTGTTTCCCTTTAAATATGTTTAAAGGACTAAATAAGGTTCAGAAGGGAAGTGTTTTTGGAAAATAAAAACTGAACCCAAGAATAAACAGAACTGAGGACAGAACTGTGTGCTGGACTTAGCAACAATAAAACAAAGGGAAAATATTATTTTTAAATGAATTTAGCAACCACTTTAAATGTACCCCCTTTCCTTCCCTGCTCTTGACTGTTTCATTTCAAGCAGGTGTTTACATTATTGTACCTGAAGACATTACATGATTTATGATTTGGCTGGAATAGGCTGGAAACAACAATGCAGTTTTTAAAGCATTGTTTAAGCAAAATTGGACCTATCAAGTGTATATATATATATATATATATATATATATATTATTATTATTATTATTATTATTATTATTATTATTATTATTTATTTATTTTATTATTTTTTTTTACACTTTTTCTCCAAGTAGGTCTGACTTTTTGGTTTACAAATACTGATGCTGGTACTGTCGTAGGAATACTTTATGTCTGTCCTTGTGCAGAGTTTACCCTTAGTTTTACAGGTAGCAATATCTCCTGCCCCTAAAACTATTGATGTTACCCTAAATCTCCTGTACTGTATAGATAGATAGAAATATGACCTATATTCATATACTGATGTGCTTTTCACCTACTGTTAGACTCATAAACTAGGTTCACTTTTGGTATAGGTACATATAATTGGTACGATACATAAGTAACTTTTCTTTAACCCTTTGAGGACCAGGCCCAAAATGACCCAGTGGACCACGCAAATTTTGATCTTAGTGTTTCCGTTTTTCCCTCCTCCCTTCTAAGAGCTCTAGCACTTTCAGTTTTCTATCTACAAGCCATGTAAGTGCTTGTTTTTTTACAGGAATAGTTTTACTTTGTAATGGCGTCTTTCATTTTACCATAACATGTATGATGGAATTCCAAAATTATATTCCATTCCATGGAATTCCATAATTTGAATATATAATGTAACATAAAATCGGTAATCCGCGCACTTTTTTCCCTCTTTTCGTGTACACCGTTCGCCGCTTGCAATGACTCACTTACTCACTCAATTACGCACGCTACGGTATATTATATGTTTATCTATTTATTTATTTTATATATTTTATTTATTGGGGGAGGGGTTTTGGGGTAGTGTAATAGTGTTTTTAACTTTTTTTTTACACATTTGAAGTCCCTTTGGGGGACTTTTACATACATTACTTTGATTGCTCACACTGTACAATGCTATGCCATAGGCATAGCATTGATCAGTGTGATCGGCGATCTGCTCATTGAGCCTGCCTGTGCAGGCTCAGTGTAGCAGATCGCAGATCGGACCGCACGGAGGCAGGTGAAAGACCTCCGGCGGTCCGTTTCAACGATCGGGACCCCCGCAGTCACACTGCGGGGGTCCCGATCGGTAAGTGACAGGGGACTCCCCCTGTCACTCACACTTAAACGCCGCGGCCGCATAGATATGCTGCAGAGATCAATGAGATAGGCACTCGTTTACTTCCGGCTGCTGCAGCCGGAAGTAAATGACTGCCGAGCTGGGGACGGCACCATCTTGGACGAGTCCCCGGCCGGCATCAGTAACGGAGATCGCTCCTCCGGGACAACGTCCCGGAGGATCGATCTCCCCCACTAGACACCAGGGAACGGTTGCCTCCGGTAATCGGAGGCAGCTGTCAACATGGTGTAAAATTTTAGGCAACATTTATCAGGGCACTTAAGCTATTTTTGAGCAGTGTGATTTTATGTTATCTACTTTATTATCTGGATAAAGGGGGCATAGTTTTGTCATTGATCATTATTTTAATGGTCGTGCAAACAATTTCCGTTAATTAATACACTGAAAGGGAGATTTATCAAACATGATGTAAAGTGAAATTGGCTCAGTTGCCCCTAGCAACCAATCAGATTCTACTTTTCATTCCTGACAGACTCTTTGGAAAATTAAAGGTGGAATCTGATTGTTGCTAGGGGCAACTGAGCCAGTTTCACTTTACACCATGTTTGATAAATCTCCCCCTGTGTGCATTGGACGTGTGTCATTCCATTGACTTCAATGCACTCCATTGAGGTTAGTTAAAATGCTGTAATAACGGACATCTTTTTAAAAAGGAAAAGGGACACTTTTTTTTTTTACTTAATGTGAATTTGGTGTAACCTTGATGTGTGATATGCATCTAATTTTAGCAACTTTGCTAATTAGAGAAACAACAATAGTGTCCAAAAATAAACTTACAATAAATATACAATAATCATATTGCTGTCTTTACATTTATATTGAAATCAGAAAGCAACAGAATGACAACTTTCATTGATACCTAAAAGCACCATGTGCAATGAAAGTCTATTGCTATGGAAATCTCCTGCTGTCCCTAATGTAAGACCACAGTGTCCAGGGAAGAGCTGAGAAATAAGCAGCAGGGAACTCAGCAGATGCAGCATCTTGTGTGCCAGTGTAATAATACTGAGCCTGGCGATTCCCTCGGGAATAGTGACTTAGTCATTGAAATGATTAGGAAGCAGAATGATTGTGGTTCTGTCGGCGGGAGCACAATACCTCTGCTGTGGAGTTTCTTCTATACAAATAGATGTATGCACATAGTAAGGGAAAAGGCAGTGGAGGACAGCAGGAACAAGCTCCAGCTCAATGCAATTCATTGGCTCATCTGCAAAAGTGACAGCTTAATAGTAGGGTCTACAGTGGTTTGGAGTACTATAGATTATAAGGGCTTACTAACAGACATTGGATTTAAATAGTCTCCATAAGGCTGGTTTCATATACAGGATTTAAAAAATAAAAAGTGTTTTTGTTGCTTTTTTCGTGGATAGATGTTGCTATAAAGTCTTGAGGGTAGTGTTATATGCACTACATACACTGAATTTAGGTTTCATTTGTAATTTTATTGTGTCGTTTACATTTCTTAAAAGTTTTTCAACATTTTAAAATATATTGTGCTTTAGGAGCGGTGTATTTTTTGCACTAAATGACACAAAAAAGACCAAGAAAATGTTGTTACATTAATAAGGAAAAAAAGTACCAGAAAAAAACATTATATGAAGTAGTGCATGCAGTTTTTGGTGAGATGTCTGCCAGCTTTGTTTAGTTATTAAATCCAGGAATAGAAAAATATATAGCTTTTTGAAAGCAGCTAAAACATTTTTAAATCCTGGATAACCCTTTTGACGTGGTCAGACTGAGTACATAAAAAAAACCTACTCACCTACTTGATTCACTGCTTTTCTGCTGATGCTTACCAGGTTGGTCCCTACTGACCTCACTCAATCAGTCTGTTTCATGCGTTTACCTGTGAAAGCTCCATCTTTGAAAAGCAATATTGTTTGCTCTACCAATTACAGTTTTACCATGTTTAGAGGTGGAAATAGCCAGGTTTAAGGTGGTCCTACTTTGAAGAAATTGGACCTGTCAGGTCAGTGTTTAAAAGCAAATATTAGGAAAATGGCTTTACTCCAGCAATAACATCATGATCCACTATCTTAATATACTTTGTTCCAGTGCATTTCCTAGCACAGTCAGCTTTCCTTTGCATTTCCTCTCCAGTCGATTTTTGTGAGACAAACGTTTAATAAGACCCAGCATGTCTTGTTTCACAGCAACCAAGTTTTGGATGTCGGAGGTTGTGCCTCGAACCATGTCAGTTTTAACAAAACATTCATTCTGACAATCATAAATGGAAGAGAAACATATTTCGTAACTTTTCTGCAGCCACGTGTGGTGCAGTGCATGTTTTGTGCTTAGTCAAGCAAACCCTAAGAACATATGATCTCTCCTAAATGAAAGATTAGAAGGAACTCCTATAGGGGCAATCACGTATTTCAGTTGCCAATTAATATAACATTCACATTTAAAAATTATGAGTCAAAGACCTTTGAAAGCGGAAACTTGTAAGATCCCATCAACCCCTGCAAATAATATTAGCCTGAAAATGAGCCAGAATGCTTGGCGTACTCTCTAGACATTACTGTAGACCAGTGTGATAAATGTGTTATTCGTCACTGGTAGAAAAACACCAATATCACGGTATCGTATTGCACATAACCTTTAACTTCCTGGTGTTGAATTAACAACATAAGGTAAGGACGGCCTGGGTCTCTTGATTTAGGCCTCCAGGCGGTTTTAAACCAGTCATCTATATATATCACAAATATAGAATTTGGCATTGTCTTGATTCAACCCATTTCCTAAAATAAAACAACATAAAAATGCAATCTCGGGAGAATACATCCACAAAGTTTACGAGTGAGGTCTCCGGTCATGCGGAAGTAATAGCTTCTACTCAGGAGTTTTTTTTTTTATTAGATGTTAAAATGAATATTTTTTACAATTTGTGGAAATGACAAGAGAAATCGAGGACAAAAATATTGAGCCATTTGTCAGTCACATAATGGAGTCGTTCCATGTGTATGGCATATTTCCCAAAGAGGTACACCATGTTGGAAACAGGGGTCCTAGTTATGAGTGTTGATCCGACCCAAGGATCATGGAAACAAGGTCAAAGGGGGAAACAAACAGGTGTCTTCCTAAACCCAAGTGGTCCTGACAAGTAGACACTGATTGGACCGTGTTTTGGCAATCATTACTTTGCAAGAGGAAAGGAAACACATACTTGTGGATTAATTTGCATACTTCCAGAATGGACAACAGGGAAATTAGACAATGCAGAGTTTTACAAAAAGGTGGTACAGAATGGCTATTTTATGGAAGGTGCAAGTATTTACGGACAGAGACAGGTCAGGAGAGTTAACAGGTCCTCTTTAAATGCTTCTTTGTGATCACTTGAATGGGACTGAGTTTCGATACTGATGTGAACTAAACAAAATCTGCGGGGTCATGAGAGACTGACTCCCTTTTACATTATGACCAATCCAATTTTTTGTGTGGGCAGCTTTGCTAAAAAAAATGTTTGACTTTTTTGTGCCAAGGCCAGGATTAAAGGACAACTCCAGCGTTTAACTTTTTTCCATTATTTAACACACATAAAAAATTTATATAACTTTGTAATGTATGTTATTACATATCTGGCTGTGTTCTCCCTCTCTCCCACCACCGACCCCGCTGCCGGAAATAAAAGAAAGCCATACACATCTAATCACTGTTGACCACGTCCTCTCCTCCCTTCACCATCTTTTGTTGATGTCGTCATCTGCATCTTCTGGTACAAATAAATAAGAGAGAAAAGGCTACTGGTGCACTTGTGCCCCAGCAGCCTTTTCATTGGCTGGATCGCGTCATATGGCTTTGAGCTTGCTCAGCCCTGATTGTCAGGAAGCCATGTGATGCAATCCAGCCAATGAAAAGGCTGCCAATGTGCATGTGCACCTGTAGCCCTTTCTCCCCAATTCATTTGACAGTACCTGGAAGTCACAAAGAAATGAAGACGCCGACCAGAGTTGACGGGGACCGCGGCCAGCGGGAAATTCAATTGGCAGTTGTCTCCAGAGGGATGGTTAATATGAGAAATGTGTTTGTTTGTCAGGAGTTGTCCTTTAAACTCTATGATAATTTAAATATAGTTAATATGGGACATGTATGAAAAGGCAAAAATGCCTTTTTTAGGTGCAGATGGGCCGTGCCTCTACATAAATCCCCTGAGCTCAGGAGCTGCGGGGACATTTGTAAGCCCGGCGTAAAACCCGCTGGACTTCATAAATGTCCCCCATTGTGTCTAAAACCCACAAACAAAAATAGGACAAAAAAAAGCTGCAAATACTTTATAAAAGCCCCAAAAAATGATGCAAAATGCTTGATAAATTCCCTTCTCTGCACATTATTTCATGAATACTGGCTACAGATCACTGTTCTGGTTGTATTACTGGTTGCATGTTGCTTGAGCCTATAACGTAACAATACAGCATCAGTCTCTGGATCAGTCATGATGGACTAAGTGCTATATAGAATTATTGATGTTTTGTCCTCCTAGTCCATTACATGATTACATTTGCAACCCACTATATACATTTTCTCCCCCACTATTCATTAGATTTAGTGGGTTGTATCGCTGGGCATCTGCCTGCTAGACTTCCATAAGGTGATCAGCAGCTTTGATAGCCAGTGAGCCCTAGAGGGTAAGTTGTAAAGTAACCAAAACCAAATATATTGTTTATTTTACATCAGATACATTATGTATCTTTATATTTTAATTTTAGTCTTATTACAGTAGATTTAGAAAAATTGCTCTTTCTAAGTACAAGTTTTTTTTTTTATTTTCTAAAGACATTGAAAATGCAGGAAGAAAAGACTTTCACTTGCCTTATGAATGTTTATTATGCAATTTTTAACTATATGCCTTGCTTAATATTTAGTATAATTGACTGGTATTTAGAAATTTTATCATCCTAAAGAAAAAACGCAAAGCCATATAAATACCTCTACTGAGCATTAATAAGTAACAAAATCCAATGCATCACACTGTGAAAGGAGTTGTTGAGGGTCATGCAACAGTTAAACTGTTGAAAAATCTATGGATTTTGACAGGTTTTAATATATCCATTAACTTATATTAGGGTAAATTCTGATGGTATTATAGAAAAATGTTGCATTCCATGACCTTGTGCAGCACACAGCATTACAGTGTAGCCAGGGCCGTATTTAAGCATGACCTTAGGGGTAAGCGCCTGAAATCTGAACGTGTATTTTTTACAATACTACACTAGATTACTAATTCTGCTGAGAACTGGCGGATTAGGGTATAGTACGCTGCAGAATATTGTGGCATTATATAAAATGATGGAAAATGACTTATAGTTGTTTGGTAGAGAGAAATGTCTTATAGTCTGGTATATATATATAAAGGAACTTTGAGTATGTTTGGGCTCTTTGAAACACGTACTCTCTGCAATTGATTACTGGTGGCTGAAGAAGTTGGATGCAGCCCTAGGCTATGTTCTCATAATGTCCTTTTTAGATGAAAATTAGTTTGTTTGTTTTTTACAAAGAAAGAAATAATTAATGATCATGGTCAATATTTATAGTGGCCATTATAAAAATAACGACCCTTATTTAAAAAACAACAGTTGTAATTTTACCTCAGAGAGTCCTGAAAAATATGGATACAGCCTATGGCTATGTTCACACACCTTTGAAATATTTTTTATTGGACGACAGTCATTCAATGACAAATAATGTGTTATTTTTAAATAATGGCGGTTATCTGTATAATAACAGCCGCTGTGCTAAAATAAATGCGGTTAAATCACGGCCGTCGAATAAAACATAGCCTGTCACTGTATCCATGTTTTACAGGCAGTCTTAGGGCTGCATCCATCTTCTTCAGCCACCAGTACATTCAATCAAATGCCAAGAGTTCAGGTTTGGAAAAACCTGGATGTACTTGAAGTTTGTTCATCTCTATTTTCTGATAAAAGGATTTCGCGGCAGACTAGAGAGTCTATGGGGCAGCATAGTACACTCACTCAGAAATGACGTTATTGTAACCAGATGAGCAAGCACAAACCATTTAGGAAACAGGACTAGATAGCAGCGCTTAAGCTTTATGGGGATGTTTTCACTGCACAGATAGAATTGGATTACATTTGTTCATTGTAACTACACTGGAACAATAACCAGAGCTGCCAAATTGATATTATTTCAAATGATGCTTCTACCACAAATTGCCTGAAATGAGCATTTTGGCTCCAGGCAGATTAAACATTACAAAGCTTATTATGGGGCCAGATTCATTCATATTATATTATTTCCAGGACCATGTACATTAGTGTGTGTGTTTCTATGTATTATATATGTTTGTGTCATAAAGTATCCAATTAGTGACTTCAATGTATCTTTTATCAAATATTGTTATCCAAATATAATTTTTTTTTCAGTCTTCCCTTTTATTAATCTGCTAGTAAATGGGGATAGGTAAGGCATAAAGTTATTGTTACAGAGACAAGAGGAAGGATCTATAACAATTGTTATCAGACTCTTTGTTCCAGGATTCAGTAATACAGCATTTGCCTTCACACCGACTTCCAGCAATATTGCAATGTAAAATTTATGACTGAGTTTCTCATAAGCCTTAATTACCTTTTTATTATTGAATGGAATGAGCATTTTCTTTAAAGCGGTGTCTGAAATGAAAGTGATTGAGATAAATCCATCAACACGGCTTTATCCGCAGAGACAGATCTAGATGTAAAGTAGAAATAACGTCAAGCCATCATTCTTGTTTGGGTGAATATCTGATGGGTTTCTGATTTTGCCAGTAGTAGTGGCTTCTTAGTTTATATAAAACCTTCACATTTCATACTGTTTGCTTATTTGTTATATTCATATTTCATGTTTTAGGGGATTTATATATAAGCCAATGTAGCGGCAACTTTGCTTTTTAATGCATTTTTAGTTTGTGTGCACAAGGTTGTCTATTTCTAGATATACAGTATCAGTACTCAAAGACTTGAGTATAAAGTAGTGAAGTTTACTTAATCCCCGATTTTCAAATCCACTGTCGATGACTATATTCAAGCGGTCAGGAAAAGTTTAATTGACCAAGATGCAATGTAACAAATCACTATTCTCAAGTAGTGATAATTTCTGATAATCGAGTCAATATCATTGCTTGATCGTTGATATCATTGTTTGAAAAACTATGTAAATCAAACAGTGCACATAGATAAAGAAGAACATAGGAATGCAATGATGATACAAGAAATTGTGATTATAGTTCATAAAGTGGTTGTTGAAATTATCATCAAAAAGAATAGACAGCATTTTGAGCAGTTAGATATCAGTGGATTTGTGTCTCTAATAAATACCTATGGGTTAATCGCACAAATAAGAAGATCGACAGTAATTTTTGGTAACGGAAATAGTTAATCTATATTCAGTATTCCTATGTATCTCACCGTATACTCTTCACTTCGTTCAGTACTGTGAACGTCAGCCAAAAACCCTCTTATGGCTAGAAATGGCCTCCTCTAGCATAAATCTCATTGAGCATGGACGATTTCATTAAGGTATTGACATGTTTAATTGATACCTAGACGACAAGGCCATTTTCATAACTGTATTCTATGAGCCGACTGTTGAAGGAAAAAAAAAAAAAGAATGTCTGCGTAAAAATGTTATGGATTCAGCTCAGCCTTGTCATCCCCAAGGAGCACTTCTTCCCACTTACCTTGATTTAGAGCCAACTTGTGTTCTAAGTGGAGATCCATTAAATGGATCTGATGTATTCCTGACTCAAACTTGCGTCAGCTTCTCCTATGATCAATAGCAGAATATTTATATTAATAAAGCACTACGCTAATTAAATGAAGACGTCTTCTGGGAAAACTTAAGACACTTGGCGTCCAGTAAGGAATAAATCTGTTTTGATGTTGTATTAAAAACCATCATCGAAATAACCCAAAGTGGCACATGTATCGTAAGTTTGAGGTCTGTATGAAGTGTAAGATGTCCAATACGGATGAGGGTAATGTATGCATTGGAGCACAGTGTGTGGATAAATGTACACATAGCATAATTACACATAGGCAACTGCTGCTGGCATTGATTTATCATTGTTTGTATATATTTGTAGAACCTGGAAACAGTTTCCTTGGTTGAACTTACCCTTGGTTGAACTTGATAGACGTGTCTTTCTATAACCTTCACCAAATGTAGCAAAAACATGGTGTCACTTTTAGGAGACGTAGGCTTTTGTGGTAGGGTAAGGAATTAATAGCTATGTATAAGGATCAAGTGGTTGACCATCACATTTTTAGTAACCACCTCTCTTTATATTTGCTTTGGTTAAAAAAAAAAGGTTGAATATTTCGGCCATCTTTTTGTTTTGTTTTTAGACTTTTATGGCCATTTTTAGTCAATTAAACATAAACTTATCTGTCTCGTATGTAATGGACCAAAAATTTCTGTCTCTTCTGTCTCATATGTTTTAATAACCATTGCAATTCTGTAATACACATGAAGTTCTAAATTGTGTATTGAAAGAAGACATTGGCTCCTGTTTATCTTAAAGCCAGCCTATACCTGTCATTCAGAATACAATAAAAGAACTGTTTGCAGTATTGCGTCAGTCTCCATTACAATTCACAACACACTCCCAGTTTCTCTGAAGTGCAGACGGCCTCTTTGCCCTTCCAGAGTGGGCTGACAGCCCATTTTCTTCCATGACTCATGTATATGTCCCCATTCTCCTCTATCTTTTCAGTGCTTTGTTATTCATTTTGTTTCTTGCAAATTATATTTTCTCTAACTATGGAGCAAAGAAGTAAAATTACGTCATGGGTATAATTATGAAGGTTACTAATCTCATTAGACATCTTTGACCTTTAATTCATTCAAGCTTTATGATCCTAGGAGGAAAATGTGCCACAAATGGACAGTAAACACACAAGTGAAGGGGGGGTTGCTGCATAGCACACATCCTGGCCCCAGACATACATATGTTTTGGGCTCTGATGAAGTTTCCTATCTGGATCAGTGATACCACCAGCACCCGACAGACTTCAGTTGACTTACAATGGAGCTGTTGATTTCAATTTGGACAGAAAATTGCTGCATTTCAGTCAAATCTGCTGTGAATGCTGATGGAGGCCGCAAGCCTTTAGCAGCTGCGTGAGCATAGCTATAGCCATAATCTGAAACATAGAAACATTAGAAGTTTGTCAGGAGAAAAAGACCACCTGGTTCATCTAGTCTGCCCTTTTAGTATTTCCCTTGTTATTATATTAGGATAGATATATGTTTATCTTAAGCAGGTTTACATTCTGTTAGTGTATATTTACCAACCACATCTGCTGGAAGTTTGTTCCAGGCATCTACTGCTCTTTCAGTAACGTAATATTTTCTCTGGTTAATTCTGATCTCTCCCCCAACTAGCCTCTTACTGTGTCGTTTGATCATGTCCCCCCCATTTTCCTTCTATTCTTCAGAATATACAGATGTAAATCCTTATAGGTTTTATGCTTCAGACTATCCACCATTTTTGTAACATATCATTAACCCCTTCAAGTCATCTATATGGCTATACACGTTCCTGTTGCACACACCCCGTGCAGAAGGAACGTATATAAGCATTCCTGCCTGTGAAGGGGTTTTAATACATGCAGGGCCATTACCATGCCTTTCATTACTGTCCACAGACCCGAGACTCCTGCTGCGAGACTGCGACCGCGGCTGCGGTTCGCGGCGTTTAAGGTAGTCAGTGACAGGACAAGGACCTGTCACTGACTGATCAGGACCCCTGCAGTATGGCTCGATCACATGTACCAGCAGAAAACAAGGATTCATCAATATATCAGAGCATTGCATATATAAGTCCCTATGCAATACAAAATTTGTAAAAAAAAAAAAAAAAGGTTTTAAAACTTATTTAAAAAGACTCACAAATTAAAATGCCCCAATAATGATTTTACCCCCTTTCCCATTATTCAAATAAAAATATAAAAAAATATAAGAATTAAACATATTACATATCATAGTGTCCGGAATTGTCCGAACTATTAAAATGTAACAGTATTTTTCCCACACGGTGAACAGTGTCTAAAATTGTATTTAGAAAAAGAATAATAAAAAACAAAATTTTTCTCTTTCACCAATATGATAAATTACACCCCAACCAGCCCTGTAGGTGCTGTGGGTCTTAGAAGGTGGGGAAGAACATTGCATTCATTTTACCCGGACATCTAGGCACCAGTGAACTCAGTCATGAAGGGGTTAAGCATTTGGAAGGGAATTAATCAATAGAAGATGTTTTTCATACACTGCTGTTATCTAAAATTCCACCCATGTCTTCTGCACTGGATTTATCGAGAGGCACAATCATCTCCCTAAATACATCACATCCGAGGCTGCCATGCATCAGCCCTAGACATCAATGACAGCTTCAACATGGCATACATTTTACACTTTACAGTTTACACCTGTGTGCAGGTGAGCAAGTAACTAAGTTTATGGGGGAGCCAAGCAGCACATTTCAGTCTATTTTTGCATAACCCTAAGCTTTGAACAAAAATTTGCAACTTTTCCCCAGTTTGTGTTAGCGCAGATACATTTTACATTTAATTTTTTACAAATATTTTGTATTTTAAGCACGAGATTCAGTTTTGTGTTTTTTTAATTTTTATTATTACAAAGAGAGTATGCAGCTCACTGGCTGCAATGATCAATAGTGTGACACATCTGAAATGTGTATGGGGGCCCAATCATATTGAGGTTTTTAGCAGGTATTTTGATGTAGATTTTAAAGCCAAAAACAGGTGTGTACCATAAATGGAGAAAAAATAACTTCAATCTGCCCTTGGTTTTGGCTTAAAAAATTACATCTCTAAAAAGATACAGATTCCTATCATTTTTACTTTTTGACTGCACCAGTGCTTGTGGTATTTGGATTGACTCATCCGTTACAGGAAGCCTGAAAAAAATATTAAATGTGAATGGAAAATGTGGATTACATTGCTGAAAGAATCCTTTTAGCCTCTAGCTGTGTATTTTTTACTTAATGTTTTTTTTTTTAAGGATCATTTTCATGTTGTAATGAGATTTTATTAGAGGTTTTTAATTCTGTTTAGTGCTTTACTCGGAGACCCTGTTAGAGAAGGTCTTTAAAAATGCATGTTGTCTGCAGCAGAATTTCTGATGTACCTGAACCTACTAACTAGTATTGATCTGAAGCAGATGTTTCTGTGAGCGGTGTAAAGTGAGCATTGCACATGTACATAAATTGAATAAAGTCTTCTGGAACGTTAAATATGAGATGTAATTTACTAACCCAAGAGGGGGGTTTTCCAACTGGTATAATAAAGTGCTTTGAAAATAAAAATATATATTTGCCTCTTACCAGTTTTTATCTATTTCTGATGATCCAGCCTATTTAAAATAACTGCTTAAGTGCCAAAGCATCACTTGTCTCCCTGCTTCCTTTCCTTTTCCTGCATTACTGATGTGCAGAGTTCAGTTTACAGCAAAAAAAAAAGGTGTATTTGATAGGCAAAGTGGTGTTTCCACAGCATGACTGGGCCTGACCTTGTGTGTTTTCTGAACTCAGAGGGAGGCCTACAGGGCTTGATCTCCTATTTTGCATATGTATTATTTGCATTGCTTATATCTTGGCACAGGAGTGCTGGATCTTAATAAACATGGTATTTATGTAATAGGTACCTATTGCACAGTGCTTTTAGTTTAAAGTGGATCTCGTAATGCATGCTCTGCCCTTCTTCTCTGCTATAAACATGTAATACAAGCGCCCTGCAATATAATGGGAGCCTAGAACTTCTTTTAACCCTTTAAGGACAGAGCAAATTTCGATTTTTGCGTTTTCGTTTTTTCCTCCTTGTGCATAAAAGGCCATAGCACTTGCATTTTTTCCACCTAGAGACCCACATGAGCCCTTATTTTTTGCGTCACTAATTGTACTTTGCAATGACAGGCTGAATTTTTGCATAAAGTACACTGCGAAACCAGAAAAAAATTCAAAGTGTGGTGAAATTGAAAAAAAAAAACGCATTTTGTTTATTTGAGTGAAATGTGTTTTTACGCCATTCGCCCTGGGGTAAAACTGACTTATTATATATGTTCCTCAAGTCGTTACGATTAAAACGATATGTAACATGTATAACTTATATTGTATCTGATGGCCTGTAAAAAATTTAAACCATTGTCAACAAATATACGACACTTAAAACCGCTCCATTCCCAGGCTTATAGCGCTTTTATCCTTTGGTCTATGGGGCTGTGTCATTTTTTGCGCCATGATGTGTTCTTTCTATCGGTACCTTGATTGCGCATATACGACTTTTTAATCGCTTTTTATTACAATTTTTCTGGATTTGATGCGACTAAATATGCGCAATTTTGCACTTTGGGATTTTTTTGCGCTGACGCCATTTACCGTGCGAGATCAGGAATGTGATTAATTAATAGTTCGGGCGATTACGCACGCGGCGATAGCAAACATGTTTATTTATTTATTTACTTTTATTTATAACCTGGGAAAAGGGGGGTGATTAGGGGAGGGGGCTTTTTACTAATAATGACATTTTTTTTTTAACTTTTACACTTATACTAGAAGCCCCCCTGGGGGACTTCTAGTATAAGTGCTTTGATCTCTCATTGAGATCTCTGCAGCATAGATATGCTGGCGAGATCCATGAGATAGGCACTCGTTTACTTCCGGCTGCTGCAGCCGGAAGTAAACGAGTGCCGAGCCGGGAACGGCGCCATCTTGGAGCGGTCCCCGGCCGGCTTCAGTTACGGAGATCGCTCCTCCGGGATAACATCCCGGAGGAGCGATCTCCCCACTAGACACCAGGGATGACGCTGCGTCCGGTAATCGGATGCAGCTGTCATGTTTGACAGCTGCATCTGATTACTGTATTAGCGGGCACGGCGATCGGACAGTGCCCGCTAATACCTACGGTCCCGTGCTACACGCGGCACCCTGGACCGGCACGGTCCAGAGCGGGGCCGCCGCGCGGCCCCGCTCTGAACTCCCTTACCGGCATCAGGGCGTAAATTTACGCCCGATGTCATTAAGGGGTTAAATCCTCTACCATTCCAGTGTTGGTTTACATTTTTTTGCATGTGATGATATGTCCTACCAACAAAAGGATTATTGCAGTTTATGGCTGGGTTCACACTACGTATATTTCAGTCAGTATTGTGGTCCTCATATTGCAACCAAAACCAGGAGTGGATTAAAAACACAGAAAGGATCTGTTCACACGATGTTGAAATTGAGTGGATGGCCGCCATATAACAGTAAATAACTGCCATTATTTCAATATAACAGCCGTTGTTTTAAAATAACAGCAAATATTTGCCATTAAATGGCGGCCATCCACTCAATTTCAACATTGTGTGAACAGATCCTTTCTGTGTTTTTAATCCACTCCTGGTTTTGGTTGCAATATGAGGACCACAATACTGACTGAAATATACGTAGTGTGAACCCAGCCTATAACTGATCGCAGTACTATTTAGTATGACACCATTACTGCATCACACAGAATAAAACATAATAGAAGCACCAGGCCAGAATTGGGAAAGGGAGTAACCAGGCCAGAATCAGGGCTAAGGAAGCGCCGCAGCAGAATCAGGGAAAGACAAGCGTCAGGACAGAATCAGGAGGAAGGATGCACTAGGCCAGAATCAGGGGAGGAAGCACAAGCCCAGAATTGGGGGAGGAAGCACAAGCCCAGAATCTGGGGTGGAAGCACAAGCCCAGAATGAGGAAGAGGAAGTACAAGCCCAGAATCAGGGGAGAAAACACTAGGCCAGAATCAGGGAGAGGAAGTACAAGCCCAGAATGGGGGGAGAAAGCACTAGGCCAGAATCAGGGGAGGAAGCACAAGCCCAGAATTGGGGGAGGAAGCACAAGCCCAGAATCTGGGGTGGAAGCACAAGCCCAGAATGAGGGAGGGGAAGTACAAGCCCAGAATGGGGGGAGAAAGCACTAGGCCAGAATCAGGGAGAGGAAGTACAAGCCCAGAATGGGGGGAGAAAGCACTAGGCCAGAATCAGGGAGAGGAAGTACAAGCCCAGAATGGGGGGAGAAAGCACTAGGCCAGAATCAGGGAGAGGAAGTACAAGCCCAGAATGGGGGGAGAAAGCACTAGGCCAGAATCAGGGAGAGGAAGTACAAGCCCAGAATGGGGGGAGAAAGCACTAGGCCAGAATCAGGGAGATGAAGCACAAGCCCAGAATCAGAGGAGGAAACACCAGACTACATCTAGGGAGAGGAAGCACAAGCCCAGAATCGGGGAGGAAGCACAAGCCCAGAATCAGGGAGAGGAAGCACAAGCCCAGAATCAGGGAGAGGAAGCACAAGCCCAGAATCGGGGAAAGAAGCACAAGCCCAGAATCAGGGAGAGGAAGCACAAGCCCAGAATCAGAGGAGGAAACACCAGACTAGAATCAGGGAGAGGAAGCACAAGCCCAGAATCGGGGGAAGAAGCACAAACCCAGAATCAGGGAGAGGAAGCACAAGCCCAGAATCGGGGGAAGAAGCACAAACCCAGAATCAGGGAGAGGAAGCACAAGCCCAGAATCAGAGGAGGAAACACCAGACTAGAATCAGGGAGAGGAAGCACAAGCCATAAATCGGGGGAGGAAGCAACAGTCTAGAATCGGTAGAAAGGAGGCATCCGGTCAAAATCAGTTCATTATGTACTGTAGATAATGTTTATCTAACGTCACAGAAACTAAAGTATATATCTTTTACATTGCTATTATAAATAGCACATTGGTTGAAGTGTTCTAGGATCTCTCAATATGTAGAATTCACTTGTTATTTATTGCACTACCAACAATCCACCCTTTACAGATGTATTTAGATTATCACAGTCTGTGATTTATTGTGAATGAGCAAAGTGGCACAGCACAAACAATGGGAGGCTAGAGAAACAAAAGCCATTTTAATCATGAGAAATACAGTGACATAAAATAAAGCACCCATCCCTGAACTTTTGTCTTTGTTGCATCAGTAATGCTATTAAAGCTGTCATTTGTCAGCCTACTAGAGGTATTTATGAAATCAATATACAGTCCTAGAGATTTATGGGCAAAGTCTTGTAAGCCAGGGGACATTGTCTCGGTAGAAACCAGAATTAATAACATTTACAAGCAAAGTGTCATATCAAATAGATGCTTTGGTCTTCTATTTCTAAGTGACATAATACTTAAGACAGGAGACATTATTTTTAACCTACTTTTTATTACATAGGCTTCATAGACCATTCAAAAATCCTTTCATTACAAAGCATATGTTGCACAGAACTTTATGTTAGTGTGCTCTGCGGGGATGATTGACAGGCAGAGACACCTGTTAGTGGTCTCCTTGCCTGGCAGTCCTCCCCGCAGAGCGCTCTGACAGGCAGAGAGCTGTGACTAGTCATGAGGGTCTCTCCGCCCAGATAGTTGCCGCCTTTTTCCCAGGTATAAAGTTACCCCTGCAGATGCGGCTGGTATGCTAGGGGAGCTGCATCCTAGATCTGTAGGATGTAGCTGGGAGCTGGGTGCTGATTGGTTCCCTTAAAGAGTCTGTGGTGCTTGCATAAGTACTGTGGCCACTTCAAACTGCTGATCACCAAGGAAGACAGAAATCAACCCACTTGCAATCTAATATTGATTACCTATCCTCGGGATAAGCCATTCATTTTGTAAGGCTAGATAAATCCTGCCTCAGGTCTAGTTTTAGCCAACAACATCCAACCTTGTGACTTCATGATTGTCGATGCTACTACTTTTCTGTAGCAAAGTTTTGGGTTTAATGAAAGTCTAACCTCAAAGTATTTTCCTCTTTTTTTCAGTAGCATAATAATATACAGTTTTTTTGTAGTCCGTTACCATAAAGACTGCATAAGATCCATAAAGGTTGGACATTTCTTGTCAAGACCAATTTATAGATGTTCTATAGGATCCTCCTGCAGCAACATGGGGAGAGATGCACTTATCCGAGTAATTCTTGGCTTAATCTAACAATTGGTTGGGGTCTAAACACCCAGATGCCATCTGATCAAATTTTTTTTGTGTCTCAAAAATTTTTAGTGACAGGAACATTTAACCAATTTCAATTTTTGTGTTTTCGTTTTTTTCCTCCTTGTGCTTAAAAGGCCATAGCGCTTGCATTTTGTTCACCTAGAAACCCACATGAGCCCTTATTTTTTGCACCACTAATTGTACTTTGCAATGACAGACTGAATTTTTTCATAAAGTACACTGCGAAACCATAAAAAAAGTGTGGTGAAATTGGAAAAAAAAGCATTTCTTTTATTTGTTTTTTTTTTCGTTTTTACGCCGTTCACCATGGGGTAAAACTGACTTGTTATGTATGTTCCTCAAGTCGTTATGATTAAAACGATATGTAACATGTATAACTTTCATTGTATCTGATGGCCTGTAAAAAATTCAAACCATTGTTAACAAATATATGTTCCTAAAAATCGCTCCATTCCCAGGCTTATAGCGCTTTTATCCTTTGGTCTATGTGGCTGTGTCAGGTGTCATTTTTTGCGCCATGGAGTGTTCTTTCTATAGGTATCTTGATTGCGCATATGCAACTTTTTGATCGCTTTTTATTACAATTTTTCTGGATTTGATGCGACCAAAATGCGCAATTTTGCACTTTGGGATTTTTTTCCGCTTACGCCATTTACCATGCGAGATCAGGAATGTGAGTAATTAATAGTTTGGGCGATTACGCATGCGAAGATACCAAACACGTTTATTTATTTATTTATTTTTATTTATAACATGGGAAAAGGGGGGTGATTCTGACTTTATTAGGGGAGGGGGCTTTTTATTGATAACACTTTTTTTTTTTTACACTTATACTAGAAGCCCCCCTGGGGGACTTCTAGTATAAGTGCACTGATCTCTCATACAGATCTATGCTGCATAGATATGCAGCATAGATCGATGAGATAGGCACATCGATTGCTTCCGGCTGCTGCAGCCGGAAGCAATCGAGTGCCGAGCCGGCATCAGCGTCATTACGGCGCTGACCCCGGACAGGGTAAGATGTGTGGATCGCTGTCCCGGAGGAGCGATCCTCCCCACTATACACCAGGGAACGGGCTGCATCAAGAAATCAGATGCAGCTGTTAACTTTGACAGCTGCATCCTATTACTGTATTAGCGAGCACGGCAATCAGACCATGCGCGCTAATAGCCGCGGTCCTGGGCTATGAGCGGCACCCGGGACCGTGGCGGTTCAGAGCGCGGCCCCGCTCTGAACACATGGAGGCGGCCCTGGACGTACGGGTACGTCCAGGGTCGCCTAGGGGTTAATATTATAAATGACAAAATATAAATTAAGGGTTTGAAACGTTAAAGTAAATAATTTATTCATATTTGGGCAATGGGTTTTCATTTTGGAGTGGTTTTTATGTAAATAAATGTTGAGGATCTCAGTTTGCAGCCTGAGATTAAGAACCCATTTTCATGTCAAGGTGACGCAGCTTCATGGTTTCTTACAAAGGCAAAGTTTGATACATTTAACAAGCCCTGCGCCTGCTGCATCCGCCCAAGATCAGGACAGGTGTAAGGCTGCTTAGAAATTACAGTGGACTTGCAGTTGTTATAATATTTCTTTGTCATATTTTGTATTTTTCAGAGATTTAAGTGAAAACCAAATACAAGGTCTTCCTAGAAAAGCCTTCCGTGGAATAACCGATGTAAAGAATCTGTAAGTATTGATGATCTGTATGATAACTCTGATATGATTAATCTGTATTTGTTACAGTTTAAATACTTAATCTTAGTGGGGTTATCCCACCTTTGGCTGTGTTCACACTACATAAGTTATGTAATGATCACGGCCGTTGTTGCCGATTTGCAACAACAGCAATGCTTACTATGTAGCTTACGCAGTGCTGCCTTCTATGGAATCCAGGCCGGAGTGTTTACACATGGTATACACTCCGGTCGGGATTCCTGGCAGCGCAGCAAAAAACTGTCACTTTTCTGCGGCCGCTATTCATTGAATTGTGCACGCAGAAAACCTGTCAGTGCACACAATGGAGCGTGCAGCTGCAGCCGGATGCTCCATTGTGGGCGTCTGGGAATTCGGATGCGGGCGTGCACGGATCCAAATTCAGCGGCAGTAAAAATCATCCGGCCGGTACTGCAGGATGATCTTCCCTGACACCGGCCGTTCCGTGACCCGGTCGGGTCACAGAACCGTCGGTCTCTTACGATATGTGAACATGGCCTTTTAAAGCATCAGGTAAGTGTTGCACATGAATAGAACAGCGCCAGCGTGGGCCTATTACTGTACTGGTCTATTACCGAGCACCGTCCCAGGCTGAAGAATTGGAGGCAGGCCATCACACCCCCAATGGGGGGAAGCCCCTTAATGACGTGGCTCCATTGATTCTAATGGAGCCGCGTTACAGTGGGTTTCCTCCCACTGGGGGCAGGCCAGCCTGCCTCCAGTGCTTTGGCCCGGGTCGGTGCTCATTAATAGACCAGCGCAATGTGCAGGAACCGGGTTGTGGATCAAAATAAGGGCCACGGCACCGGCTGAACGTTCCGGTGTATATAGAGGACATGGGGAGGACAGAGAAGATAGCCCACCTGTAGAGTCCTAGAATGCTGCTCTGCCTGCTCCCCCATAACATTGCTGTATATAGGCACAAGCACACACAATAGTCTTGGCCTTTAGAGCTTATTCCCATAGGATGATTTTAAGCGGCAAGCAGCTATACCACCAGCAAGAAGAGGTTTCTTTAGTTCTTGTCACACATAAGCAAATGTGGGCCACAACAAGGAATGCATGAGTCATATAAATGTCACTGTGGTTTTTACAAAAACATTATTTGCGCTGTGACATTCTCTGCCCTGTCAGAATCCATTTCATTGCATAATCTGCCATTTGAGAACAAAGGGTCCTAATTGGATCACATAAAAATTACATTGAGCATTCCAAATCCCATCATTTTTAATAAAACTAGAATTTAGTTATTGATCAGAATAAGATTTCAAAGACACAACTTAGATAAAAAAAAATATCTGAGGTAAATATGCTAAATGGTAAATATGGCTGTTCTCTGTTTTACTCTTCATTCTATTAATACAGAATACAGGTACAAGGTAGATACAAGGTAGAAAAGGTCCATTCTATCATATTTTACAATACATGATGGTAACAGTCATATATACAGAATATAATATGTACAGTAAATCCTGTGATTTTCTGAATACTATTTATTTATTTATTTGGCTGAAATGCCCTCACGTTTAATACATTATATGGTCAGTTCAACCAATGTTAAGAGTATTAAGGCTGTATTACATGGCCCGATGCACTGGGGAAGCATGGGCCGACCTGTCAGCTCAGCGCTCACACACCCCCCCCCCCCCATTCCCCACTCGCTGCATTGTGCTATTACTTGCACAGACTGTGAGCGGTCAACTACTGAAGCTCCTTTTGTGCAGAGCGACGCACAGCAGGTTTATTGTGATCTTTCAATGTGTGCTATTACACATTGAGGCTGGGTTCACACTTTGTATATTTGAGGCTGTATTTGTGAGGCTGTATAGCAACCAAAACCAGGAGTGGATTGAAAACACAGAAAGGCTATGTTCACATAATGCTGTAATTGAGTGGATGGCCGTCATTTAATGGCAAATTTTTGCTGTTATTTTAAAACAACGGCTGTTATATTGAAATAATGGCAGTTATTTACCGTTATATGACGGCCATCCACTCAATTTCACCATTGTGTGGACAGAGCCTTTCTGTGTTTTCAATCCACTCCTGGTTTTGGTTGCTATGAGGACCTGACTTGAGGACCAAATACTGCCTGAAATATACTGTGTGTGAACCCAGCTTAAAGGGCTATCAGCCTGACCGCTCTGTAATCGGCTAGGTATGGCTGATAATCGTTCATTGTAATAGGGCCTTAAGGATGGTATTTGAGGTAGAGTAAATACCTTGTATTTGATTCTTCTGTAGGTAAGTTCAGTTTGACACTACACATAAGATAATGGTCTGCCAAAATACTGTAGCTATCATCTGTAAATTACACGCAGCTGACTTTTCTGACTAGCAAACTTTGCAATATAGGATACTTCTCTTACCACTTCCATTAGGCTGCATTCACACGTCCCGTAAAACTGTTTTAGGTACCATTGAAGTGAATGTGGCATGATCTGTGCCGCGACCCTCACCGTAAAAAATTAGGACATGTACCTGCGGATCGCGGCACAGATCACCTCATTCCACCCCCACACTGCCAGCCAGCTGCAGAGACGACAGGAGCGCTCACTTATTCCCCCGTGCTGACTGGCGTACATGTTCAACAGAAGTGGCCTGGACTCCGCTGCCTTCTTCTCCCAGCATTGTAGTCCAGTCCAGGCAGTCCCCCCGCACCTCCCCGCAGCCCTCTTTGACTCACCCACTCGCTGCTGCTGCGGGTAATAGCGGCGGCAGCAAGCGGGGAACGAGGCTAATAGCGCTCGTTTCCTTCTCAGAGCCGGGCCGTAGAATACGGCCTTTAGTTCCAGTTATTGTACTATAGGATCTTCGGTGCATAAAATCTTTGGAAAGCTGAGTGCTTTAGATGATGTAGGGTTTTGCAAGTCCAGGTGTAGTGCTGCCGCTAAATCTTCCTAATGGTTTCTTTGTCCCAATAAGTAGGGGCAATGGAATGGCCTAGAAAGTAGATAATAGTCCAAAACCGTTAATAATGAACAATGCATTTTGAACTCTCTGTGCCTTTACTTTTTGGATCCATATATATTAGCACAATTCATGTTACACTCACACACACACTCACACACATATATATTTATATGTTTGTGTGTGTGTTTCTTACTTTGTGGGACTGTAAATGACCCCAGAAGGGAACAGAAACATGTTTCTAGACGTTTTCATTGACAGTTCTGACAGTTGTAATAAAATACAAGAGTTATACACGTTAATAATTATATATATACTGCATAGTTTATTGCAATCAAAATTTTAATTAGTTAAAAAAAAAACTTACCTTGGTCCTCAGTGTATCCCAGCTGCTAGTAGTCGTCAGCCCTAACCACCAGCCTATAGGCTACGGCTGTTATCAATGGGCCCTTTTTCTAAGTGATGTACTATGAAACTTGCTTCCTTACCAGGAACCCCAAAGTGACATTTTACGATTCATTGTTCAGTTCCCAGATGTTGTCTCATTTCTGCCAATCCTTATCCATGTTTTCCAAAACTTCTATACCTCCAGTGAAGAATCAAAATACCACAACACAAGTTTTTATTAAACAGATTCTAATTATGACTGCAGTACACCAGGTTAGTAGATCAAGACCGTTGGCATCATGTTTCTGTTAATTTCCTGGGTCATATACAGTCCTGTCAAGTTTGCAACATATATGCGTATGTAACTGTGTTAATTTATATGAACCTGAAGAAGAAGGCACAGAGTCTTCAAAACGCGTGATTCCTTTTAAGGGATTATTACTATTGCAATAAAAGTTTTGGAACATTACCTAGCTCCTTGTCCATTCCTTTACATGAACCTATTGGGACAAGAATCAAAGAAACCATGCAGAATATCGTAGACTCAGACTTTCTAAATCCCACATGAACTAAAGCACTCAGCTTGCAGAAGATGCTGAACAGCCATATGCATCAGTACGTCGGAGCTCAGACAGCAGCCGGACTTAATAAAAGGGGATGACAGGTGTTGCAACTTACATAGCCCGTCTGGGTGAGCAAACATCTGGAAGACACTTCAAAAGATTTGCACATGAAGCGCTTCTCCTTTCTCTATTACGCTTATTGTAATATAAAATACTGATAGCTCGACAAAAGGGCAGAATTTGCAGTTGTCCATTCTCATTTGTCATGAACATTTGATTTCCTTTCATATGACATAGCACCATAGTAAATTCACTTGTTGAAAGTCCTTCCAGGTCGTGGATTGGAGGCTGTCAAAGGGCTTTTATCCATCGAGAAGTGTGGAGATTTTAATTAAACTCCTAAATAGCTTCATGACCATAGTGAACTCTAGAATCTACATCATTTTTATGACAGTCACTCTCTCCCCAGTTTATTGATTTTCTCATTTGGTTCATTACAATAAATTAAATACAAACCTTTTATACAGAATAATTCTGGCTCTGATCTGAAATCAGAGGTCAGCAAAAAACAGCTTTGCCAAGACTTGAACATTATAATTTTATCCTGACTGAGGAAGGGGAATGGAGGGTTTAAACAAACTTCTACTACTTCTTGGTGGAAGTCTGCCATTAGACGTGATCTTCATTAATGCACTTTCCTCTCTAGAGTTGGCCAGGTTCCAATGCTTTCTATGACAATGAAAAAGAGAAAGGGATTTTATAAAAACTATTTTAGGCGGAGTAAACTCTCAAAATGTCCCCAATAAAAAGTTCTGAATTGCACACTAAATTGTGGTAGCAGGAACATTGCCTCATACTCAATTAGTACAAATTTTCTTATTATTATTTTACTGAATAGCACACAATTCTTTTTTAAACGGACGTTGTTTAAAAATATTGGAAATTATTTCTCATTAAATGGCTACCATCCACTAAATTTCAATAGTTTGTGAACATAGACTTTGGCGTTAAAATAATGTACCTGCCTATTATTTCCGGATGCTAATCAAGTGAACAATGTCCGTAACTAATAACTGTTCACACAATGTAAAGTGCAGCGGCGGCCACACATTACATTGAAGTGAAGGGCTAATTGATTTGCGGGCACACTCGACAGTGCCTGCAAGTCAATGTTAAAAAAAGAACGTTTCAGCAGCCGATACGAATATCCTGAATGAAACCCAGCGGCCGGCAGTTTAACAACTATGCAGCGGACGCTGTTAAACGTAGTGTGAACATAGCCTTTCTGTGTTTTTAATTCACTCCTTGTTTTGGTTGAAAAATGCTGACCAAAATACTGAGCAATGTAATTAATACATGCCACAGGGAGTGACGAAACAGAATTAGGCTATGTTCATACAATGTCTTTTTTGCCCGTTTAACAGCCTTTTTTTTTTTTAACAGCTGCCATTTTGGTGCCAAATTGTGGCCATTTTGAAAATGCCAAATGATTGTAGAAAAAAGATTAAAAAAAAATAAACAAGAAAACCTGTTTTTTGACATTGATTCACGTTAATTGCAGTTAAAGTCATCTTTTTTAGTGGCTTGGGGCGACATGTATATATTACGCTCCTTTGGCTGATTATGGTATACAGAAAATGGTCCAACTACTTTCCTTTCTTAATATAGTCTGTGAGCTGTATGGAGTCTGTTTACAACTGCACATCTATTTTACAAGATTGTGTACTCAGACGTGGTTGTATAAAGGAACATACAATGTCCATTCAGCCCTGGTCCCTGAGACGGAGAGCACATTCCCAAGTTTCAACACTTTCAGAATCCCTTTGAGAGAGGCTAAGTGCAAGGAACAAAGGAATCTTCGGAAAAGGTTGCAGAAATATACATGTAATCCGGCTTGTAGATGTCCGTTTCCTTATCATATTTGGCTCTAATGTTTAATAATTTCCAGTAAAAAAAATATGACTTCTATCATTTCTGTCTATTGTTTCTCTTGGGCCTGAAGCCCAGAAGAATAACAGATGGTTATCGGTCAAAAGAGTAACTAGGGAAACCAGGAAAGCTGCCCAAATTGCTATGGAGACAGTCATATATCTGTTCACTCTTCTATTGCTCATTACATCAGCTTGCTCTGTCATGAAAAGGAGCTCGAAAATGTTTGCAGCATACAAAGAAGTAGACATGTAATTATCAGTCTTCACAAATAATATATATATATATATATATATATATATATATATATATATATATATATATATGTTATGTCTAAAAACGTCTACAAAGAAAGGAATTAAAATGCTCATGTTTTCATGATTCAAGGGCATGTTTTACCAGTCTAAGATGTAAGACACATGGTTCAGATGTGCCTGTGCCAGGCGTCGTCTATGTGTATCACTGAACAAGATGTAAAATGTCCAGGTGGCTGACAGGGACAATGTTATCTTACATGTTTAATTGTCTTCCTGGAAGGCGTGTGGTAGAATAGAAAGAATTATAGGATGCAATAGTCTGGTGGCAACATACAATATGCAAGCTCCGAATACAGGATGACATGAATGATGTAGCCTATGGTTGTCTGCAAATGGTAATGTATCTTTATCAATTATACCCAGTGCCAGATTTAGATGAGTCATACTGGGAAGTAAAGACACCGAGCCACAGAAACTAGTTGTCCATGAACACCAGCCTCTATCCATGTCTTATGGCATGCAGCTGCCTAGCTTTACATATAAAATATTAGGGACCATTATAAGGAAAAGTTTAGTAACCAGGAAAAAAGAACCAGAATAATTGTAAGACAGAGGTCAGAGTAAAACCTGTGCAAGTACTGAAAAGTAGTTTCACACAGGTAGAAGAGAATTTATTTTATTAAGGAATTATTTTCCTTTCAGAAATTTCAGTCATAAGTGAAATCCTGCTGGTTTTGTTAAAAGGCATACGTGTTTTAACAAACCTGGCAGACAAGTGTAGCCTCAGAGCCGCACATTGAAATCTATGTCAGCTCCAAGCTGCTGTACATTTACAGCTAGGATTTATGCAAGTTTACTGGTATAAACCAATGTGAATTTGCTGGGAATCGCAACATAAGGCTACGTTCACACTATGTAAGTTTCCGGCCATAGCGCGTTCCGTGAATAAGCGGCCGGAAACTTACGTAGTTTGCGTACAATGGAAAGTATACGATCTATGGGCACACAGTTCACACTACATACGAACTTACGCCCGGATCGTATGCGGCGCCGTAAAAAATGAACCAGACTATTGTTTCCGGACGGAAATGCCATAACTTACGCCCGTAGCGTAACATACGGTCCCGTACGTAGTGGTGATTTCTTCCTTTTGCCAGCTTTTTGTTCCGATCCAAAAGGTTCTGTGGGGTGTCCGGGGCTAGGCGAAGATTTCCAAGTAAAAGACCGCTGTTAGATCGCTACGAAGAGCGCTCGGGAAGCGTAAGTACGCTATGGGCGTAAGTTCGCGGTCCGTAAGTATCCGGCCGCAACTTGCGTAAAGTCCCAGCCGGAGTTTCATACGTATATGTCCGGCCGCGAAAAATATGCGGCCGGACATATATGTAGTGTGAACCGAGCCTAAAACTGCAAAAAAGTCACAATTTGTGACAAAGTGTTGTTCAATGTTTTTTCTATGATTAAATCATTGATACATTGGTCCCATTGTACCTCCTGCATGTGTACTAGTGAATTATACTGGGCTCACCCCTCTGTTGGAGGTTCCACGGTGTATTTCTGCCACAAATACCATACAACATAGAGTAACATGCTGGAGTATTTTTCAGCAGATTGCCAAAAAGCATGATAGACCCCACTGTATTTCATTGACATTTGTGTTCAGTATGTAAGGTCCCTTTTACACAGCCTGATATGCAGCCATGTATGGCCACAAATGAGTGCCGATCAATAAGATTGGCTTTCGATTGCAGTGGCTTTACATTGCATGACTGATCAAGCAACCAGGCCACACAAGCAATTGCTGTATCGTTTGTGCTGCACATCTGCTGTTTAGACAGATAGAGGTGCTGCTATTACCGATGATTTTATCAGCCACATAAAAGATCAAATCATCTGATGATTGATCATTGATCATTTGCCACCCGTCAGCTTATCGCTGTCCCTTTACACAGGAAGATTATTGGGTGAATGAGCATTCCTAGGGGAGCTTATTAGTGATAATTGGCCCATGTAAATGGGCCTTAAAGCATAACTGTCATTTAAATGTCATTTTTCAGAAATAAATAGCAATAGTAAAAGCAATTTTAAGAAGCTCTCTGATAGGTTTTATTAAACATAAGAGTTTCCTTCTGTACTCAAAAAGCTGTTTTCCTACCTCCATCGTCACTTCAGGAAATACAGGATTTATATGTCCATTATTCTTTATGGAAAGGGGGGGGTCGAGGGGGGATGAATGAGCACAGAGAGGAGAATCTTATCTCACCAAGCTCCCAGATAAGCAGTGACCTTTCCGACCTGTGAATCCCTTGTTTCATGTGCCCAGACAGTCTCCAAACTGTACAGCTGCTTGTTTGCTCTTCCTGCTCACTCATGCCCCTCAAAACCCTCCTCCCTCCATAGGTTATAATGGAACTCGGCAAACCCATCTTGCCTGATAATGCACAGATAAAGTGAGGGGAGGGGGGGCTTCAAAACAGCTTTATGAGTACAGAAAGAGACTTTTTTGCCTAAAAAAACCTATATCAGAATTTCTTAAAATCACTTGTACTATTGATTTCTGCAGAAAAATAAAAAAAATTAAATGACAGTAAGGCTGGGTTTCTTGAATTTGTGTGCATCCGTTTTGATCCGTTTTTCCATTGACTTCAATTATAAAAAAAAAAGGATTAAAACGCATCCATTTTTGTAATGTACACAAAAATAAGGTCCGCTACATTTTTGTCTGGGTTAAATTAAACGGATGCGTTTTGATACTTTTTTTTTTACAATGGAAGTCAATAGAAAAACAGATCAAAATGGATGCACACAAATGCATCCGTTTTTTCACAATTATTTTTGCACAAATGGATGTAAAAAGCAAATTGCAGAAACGTAGTGTGAACCCATCTTTACACTTTAAGGGATACAACAGCACCTTTTTTCTGCTCCATTAGAGAGTAAAACAAGAGAAAATAAGAAAATACATTGAACAAATAAACCATTTATTAAAGAATATGCTCAGTAGGAAATGGATTCCCTGCTAGATACTGTACATTAGCACTACAGGATGTGTACTGTGAGCAATGCGAATAAAAGAAGTATAAGTATAAGGCCTGTGTCATTACTCAAACAGTAAATTCAAGATAGGAATTTTATCCCAAAATCTTTATATTAAAATCATAAAAACACAGATTTATAATTTTAGAACCCAGAACCTAGTGAAGGTCTATTTTCAGCGGTATAAGAATCACTAAGGTTAGGAGAAGCTTTCATTTGACCCTTTTCAAACAGGAGTCTAAACCATAAAATACAATTTAGAAGTAATGTAATTTTATGTTTTCTTACGTACTTCAGCTTACAGTTTTGTTATATTACCCTGTGTATACCCTAATACATCAACATAAATGGAATTCTACATAAATCATTCAGTATAATCTAAAATGACTTGCAGCTCTTATGATGGTTAACAGATGAATAAAGTTCAGTTCTGATCAGTACAGGTAATCCATGTGGGTTCTAAAGCGCAATTTCATCTTCCTTGGTCCAACTGCAAATTCCAGTCGCAGTGACCTTTTCTATGTTACAGTCTTGTGCTTGCTCTTATTTATTGTGTTTATAAAGTACCATTCAACTTCTACTTTATAATACTTGTGGTGACACAGTTGCTCATTCATACATATTTATAGCACAACCTTAACCCGGGGATTGTTTGTACAGAATGCAAGCACACAAACTTTTTAACTCCTTCCTGTTATAATTACATTGATGAAAGGGGGATCATTCCTGCAAACTGCTGTAGTATTATAATGCAAAAATTTAGCAGGCATAGGGACTATGGGGGTGCTATATTATACAGCCAAGACCCTGCTCAATTGATAACTGTGATCCCAGCCACTTCTTCCCTTAGATATTGTGGTCAATAGTGCCCACAGCACCTGCATGGTTTTACAGAGGCAGGGGGGTATGTTATGGATTTTGAAATGCTGTAAAAGAAAATCCTGAAAAACATTGATATAATAGTTGGCTTTTTTCTATTGCCCCAACCTCAAAAAATTACTGGAGAAGTCCAGCCAGACCCGTTTTTTAACAAGTGTTGGGTGGGGGAAATAAAAGAGATAACATGCTCTTACCTCCCCTGTTCCAGTACTGGTGGCCACATACCTCCTATACAGTCCCTGGTCCCGGCCACTTTGTGCTCTGAGTGGAGACTCAGGTCGTGATGTGTGAGGTCTGCTCAGCCAGTAAGCGGCCATAGTGGGGTCCCGCCTCTGCCACTGAATGGCTGAGCGGACCTCACATGTCACGACCCGGATCCCCGCTCAGACCAGGAAGCGGCCGGGGACCGGAAGACCAGAGCAGCAGGATGCAGCGACCAGCGTTGGAGCAGAGGAGGTAACAGCATTTCTTCTATTCTCCCCCTCCCCAGCACTTGCTAAAACAATGGCTCTGACTAAACTTCTCCTTTAATAAAAGTTATTTAGTAAATTATATGTACCCCAAAATAATAATAAAAATTGAGATAAAAACGTCAAACTAGGCTGTGTCCTTCAGTGAATAAAAAGTAAAGATAACTTAAGACTATTGTAAGTTAAAGGTCAGAAAAGAAGAACGTTTTACAGTGGACACATTTTACATTGTCTCTAAATGTATTTGCTGTAAGAATAATTTCCATAATATAATTTAGGTTCTCTTATGGAAACTGCCTTCCACTCACCTGTAGGGTCAATTGAAAAAACGTAATGTCTGCTCTGAATATGTATCACCAGACGAGGTCGGTATTAATGTAATCTAAATCACTGAAGCATTTAACTGCTAATTAAAGATTAGTATAATTGTCTCATATTGTATATACCTCAGTTACTTAAGGGGAAATCATTATGGCATACAGAATTGGTTAATGACGGAAATGGAAACATTCCTACAATTGTCGAAGGGTATATTTTGTATTCCTATAAAGGGGATTTCTAGGACCTTTTCATTGATGGTCTTTCCGCAGCTCCATACATTGTGTAGTGGTGGTGCTAGGTAACTTCAGCTTAATGTACAATGTACTATGTATGTAGGCACTGCAGCTCCGGCAAATAGTGGATTGGTGAGGAGGATGTCACGCCTATCCCAACGATAGACAATCAATGCAAAGTCCTGGAAATGCTTTAAAAAAAACTTAGCTAAGTTCATACCATATTTTTGTATCCTGCGGAAATATTTTTTTTTGTTTAAGTTTTGAAAATTTGTTTACAGTAAACAAACATTGAGCCTTATGGCAACAATTCTGACCGATCAATTTTTTGACAGATCTGTTAAATCCATTCTTTTTCCTTTTTTAGAGGTTTATTATCCAAAACAAGTTTTGTTGAAATAAAACAGATGTTAGGCTAGTGCAACAGGATTCAGCAGAATGTCTATCATATTGCATGCTGTTGCCATAAACTTAAAAGTACAAAATAAAAACAGATCAGTTTATTTATTGGGACAGAGAATAAGACAGTTTGGCCTGTCTAAAAATGAATGGACACAAATAGTCGCAGGGACTGAGATCGTATTCATCCTCCATTATTAAAATGTACTCATCACTTTGTAATATAATTTCACAAACCCTTTGAGGACCAAGCACAAAATGACCCAGTGGACTGCACAAATTTTCATTTTTTTTTCTCCTCCCTTTCTAAGAGCTCTAGCACTTTCATTTTTCTATCTGCAGGGCCATGTAAGGGCTTGTTTTTTTTTTCCAAGACTAGGTGTACTTTGTAATGGCGCCTTTCATTCTACCATAACATGTATGATGGAACCCCCAAAATATTATTTAAGAAAATATTAATTGTTGAAATTGGAAAAAAGAATGCAATATTGTAACTTTTGGAGGGTTCTTGTGGCTACGTAATGAACTATACGGTTTAAGCGACAAGATACCATTATTCTTTAGATCAGTCCTTACACAGCCATATGCAGGTTACACAGATTCTCTAATGTTATATGTAATTTTTTAATGAAATCCTTTATTTTTTGCAATTAATTATTAATAAAATGGCCCTATTGTGACTCATAACGGTTTTAGTTTTTTCACCTATGGGGCTGGATGGGGTGTCAGTTTTTGCTCCATAATCTCTACTTTTTATTAATACCACATTTGTGTAGCTCGGATGTTTTGATCATGTTTTATAAATTTTTTATATATATAATATTTTTAAAAAATCAGTAATCCTGGCGCTTTTTTCCCCTCTTTTCGTTTACGCCGGTTACCATATAGGATGGTCATTGTTATATTTTATTATAGTGGAAAATTACGCACGCTACAGTATATTATATGTTTATTTATTAAATTTTTATATGTTTTATTTATATTATGGGATAGGGGTTGATTATAAACTTTATTGGGGTGAGGGGCTTTGGGGTATTTTTAAAAACATTTTTACTTTTTTTTCTACACATTTTAAGTCCCCCTGGGGGATTTTTACATGCAATCAATAGATTGCATACACTGATCATTGCTATGCCTATGGCATAGCATTGATCAGAGTAATAGGCGCTCTGCTCATTGAGCCTGCCTGTGGCAGACTCAATGAGCAGATCGTTGATCGGACCGCACGGAGGGAGGAGAGAGACCTCCAGCGGTCTGACAGTAATGGGAACCCACGCAGTGTAACTGCGGGGGTCCCCATTGTTAAGTGACAGGAGCTGCTCCTATCAGTTACACTTAAACGCTGCAGCGTTGAAGGGGTTAATGACAGATTGCAGCGCGATTGGTGCAGTCTGTCATTAAGGGTAAAGGCCCTGATTGCAGCCGGCCCCCACCTGCTCTGAAGCGCGCTCCACTCCGGAGCACGCTTCATAACACAGGACGTACCCTTACGTCCAAGGTTTTCTGGTGACAGGCGGCCAGTGCGTATAGAAACGTCCTAGGTCATCTAGGGGTTGAAATCAATTTATAATTTAAATATCTTTCTGAATAACATGGACAATAAGTAGCCATTTAAGCATGAGCCTGGTAGTCCTTAATATTCATGAAAACTCCGCCCACCAGCTGCTGATTGGCAGTTATCTATCCATGCTGTGTATAGGCAGTCAATCAGCAGCTGGAGGGTGGGGGGAGGGGTGTTGCAACAATCCTATTCTCCTGCATATTAGGAGAACAGCTGAACAGAATGATGTAAGTAATACACTGATCTGTTTAGAATTTCTGTCATTAGTTTATACTGCCCTCATTTATGGCAGCATTCGCCTAGTGGCAGATTACCTTAATGTGTTATAATATTATTATTAGTGGCCCTAGCAGAGTGAGGGGTAATATTAATTACTTCTCTTTCTGCAGAGGCTCCTGTGCAGCACACAGGACTACTGGCAGCCAGCCTTTCTAAGACAGAAAACAAGGGCTGATCAGCAAGATCAGTGCTCCTTTGCTAAGCCTTCACAAGGATCTATGCATTGTGCAACTGAGCCACACGAACAATAGCTGAATCACCTGTGCATCCTTTTAAATGCATTGTTATCAGGCAAACACCCCCTATAGAGAGAGGGAGAAGTGCGGCACATAACATTTATATGTCTGCACAAAAGATTCAATCCGCCATATACAGGATGTACTACTCTAAGTAAAGTCCTGACCTAAAGCAGAAAGAATGAATGACACATGATAGAAATTGTTATGCAATTGCCCTAAAAACTGCAATGTTCCTCATATTAAAGTTTTGTCAAATAAACTGAACTGCTTGAGAACTGCCATAAAATACATATTCCTTGTAAGCTCAGCAAATGTAAAAGTGTGATGAAAATTTAAATACACTGTGTGAATGAACTAACTAGTAAATGGATGTAGACAGTAAATGAATATACTGTAGACAGTAACTTGTAAAGCTGTTACCCTATGTCCTTGCTAAAACCTATTAAATTCACAGCCTGTTTTGTAGTCTATCCTCTAATTTGAAATACTGAATGCAGAAGTGTGTCACGCCAACGAGAGTTTGTATGCGGGCACTCCAGCCTCTTTACGCAGTCACAGGCTCTGCACTTGGGACCATACAGTTCACAACACCAATGTTGGTGCTCAGCCAAAGCCACACACGATAAATCCTTAAGATAGGTAACAGTAGCGGCACTCACCAGCTTGGTTCAAACACTTTATTCCAGGCAGGTAACAGACAATACATAGTTCAATCCAATAAAAGAAAGAGCTACGATTGTTTCACGCTACATGTGCTTCAATGGGCTCATTGAGGCGCATTCATGTAGCTTTTTTGTTTATTGGATTGCACTATGTATTGTCTGTTACCTGCCTGGAATAAAGCATTTAAACCAAGCTGGTGAGTGCCGCTATCTTACATAAGTGACCTATTACCTTTGTTACCTATAAATCCATAAGTGAGTTTGTCTACTATTGACATATATGGCATATCGAACGTGCCATAAGTTTGTGAATAGTGACACATTGACTGCGAGGACCTTTACCAGTAGGGAGAGTAGAGGTTCTGATTCCCAGATTTGGAGCAGAGAACTGGCTAGATGATTGTAAGGACTCACATCATGAATGTTGCCTCTATGATATACATTGGTAAGCTGTCAAACTGGGATGACATTTACTGTATGTGCTCAAAAAATGATCCAAATGTAGCAACTATATTCAGGTAATTTCCTAATCATGTACATGTTTTTTTTCTATTGATTGACATTTACCAAAATGTAATGTAAAAATTTTATCAGTTGAGATCTAAGTGTTTAGACTGATCAATAGAATGAGCAGGACACTGGGTCTATGTGAGATGGTCCCATAGGCTTACATGTCTATGTTCGCTCGACTGATTGGTCGGGGTCTGAACATTTAGACCCCAACCAATCAAACCTTTTGATAAGTCTCTATGACATATGATTTTTTTTTTTGTTACAAGAGTGCCTATTTACATTATATTACATGTCAAAGCCCACCTGGTACTGGCATTCCAGCTCGCTTTGTGTCTTTTGGGATAGTTTGCACATTTATTTTTACTCTTAAGTTGATGTTACCATATTTTAGCCATTCAGCAGCAGGTGCATCTTTTGGTAAGCAGTTTGCTTTAGAGGAATTAGATTTAAAAGAACTGATGGTACAGCTGATGTCAAGTCAAATGTCAGAGCACAATGAAAAGGACAAAGGGAAATCTTTCTTAAGAGAATTAGAGGGCACTATGAGTTATTTTAATTTGCTTAGGGAAGAATGACTTTAAAGGACAAGCAAGGGACATTTTCTGAAAAAGAAAATGTGGGTTTTAAGGTTTAGGTAATGCATGTATTTTTCATTGCACAAGTATAGTAGAATTATTGACTGTTTGTGGTTTAAATTATAGAAATGTGCAATTTATGCCGGATTTCTTAGAATGCCTTCTCTGACAATCTGTTCTTTTTGTTTAGGTAGTTTAAAACTGGGTTTGTTGTATATAATAGTCTTAGAATTTAATGGTTTGCTGTTCTCCCACAAAGTGCTTTCCTTTTGGCCGGTTTCACATGAATGTATTACTTGCACATTTTTAACTGGCCTTATCAAGAAGTACAGCAACTGTAAAAAAAATTATGTTCTTAACAGTGGCTTTTTCTTACCTTGTAGCAAATACACAAATCACAGATCTTGACATTTAGGCTTCACACACAGTAAAATAAAAGCAAAATACGATGGTAAAATAGGTATAAAACATGGTTGTACTTTGAATCTACTAATCTGCTACATTAGGCCGGGTTCACTACGTATGACACCGACTGTTCTGTGACCCGGCCGTGTCACAGAACGGCCTGTTTCAGTGAAGTTTATAAACTTCAATTCACCTTTGAACACAATGGAGAGTGCCTCCAGAGCCGCACTTTCCATTGTGTGACCTGTCAGGCTTGTGCGGCCTCTATTCAATGAATAGCGGCCGCACAAAACTGACATGTCACTTTTTACTGCGGCCGCTAGAGATCCTGGCCGTAGTTTATACTATGTGTATGCACTCCGGACGGAATCCCATTAATTTTCAATGCAATGTATTTTTTGCATTAATCACGGCCTTTGTTGCACATTGTAACAAAGGCTGTGATTATACAGAAAAAATGTTGGCTATGGCTATGCTCACACTACGTAAGTTCCGCAGAAATCATGGCTGTTGTTACAACGGCCTTAATTTCTGCGGTACTTACGTAGTGCTGCAGGCCGAGGGAATCCCTAGTGGTGCCGTAGAAAACTGACATGTCAGTTTTCTGCGGCCACTCTTCATTAAATAGTGGCACGCACGGATGCACCGCTAAAGATCATCTGTCTGGTACTGCAGTACCGGCCGGGATGATCTTTTCAGAGTCACGAAACGGCTGGTCTCTTATGTAGTGTGAACATAGCCTTTAAGTGTATAGAAAATTTTAAGTCTGTGCATGCATTGTAAAAAAAATATATATTTTTTAGGAAACAGCCCACTGTACACAGCTGTTGCAGAACTCCCATCATGCTTGCATCCCTCCCCCCATTATTTCCCCAGTACCCACCGCCACAGGGTTTCTGAAAAAGCTAGGTACTGGACCATCAGAGCTGGAGCATTAAAAATGATGGTCCAGAACTGAAGAAGGCTGGTATTATTATGCTAGCAATTGCCAAATGGGAAGACCCAGGCATTTTTTTAGATACATAAAATAAAATAAAAAATGAGGTTTCCCTTACTTTCCATAATTAGCCAGATACAAAGCCAGCCTGGTATTACCAGGGTGGCAAGGGCAATTTATTTTGTCTGGTGGCAGCATAATATAAGCCTGCTACTTCCCAGGTGTGATGGCACTCACCTCTTCCCAGTACCTCTGGGTACCAAGGTAATAATTTCGGGAGGTAGCATTAGTTTACTGCCACTAGGTTTCCTAGGTAGAAGCAGAATTTTCTTTAGCACAAAGTGCTCCATAATTTCTTGCATTGTGTGCTAAAAACTTTCTGCTCTTGCCCAGGAAACCCTAGGCAGGCACTAGTTGGCAGCGAACCAAAGCTGAGTAGAGCAGCTTTGACTTGCTGTGTAGTGTAGAGGGAAAACATTAAAAGTAGTAGACAGAACTACTTTAAACCAAACTCATTACTTAAGCCCCTTTTTACACGGGCCGTTTCAGAGGACCAAACGGGTTAACGCTTACTTGCTCCTTTTCCCGCTTGCTGCCAGTGCTATTACATGCTCTGACAGCGAGCGGGTAAGTGGGAGGGGGGCCTTTTAAAAATTAATAATTATGATCATAATCATTATCTGTGTCTGTAAATAACAAAAGACACCTGCGTTTTGGCGTCAAAATAATGGCTGTCCAAAAGATGACCGTCAATGTGCGGATACAGGGAGAGATTTACCAAACATGGTGTAAAGTTAAACTGTCTCAGTTGCCCCTAGCAACCAATCAGATTCCACCTTTCATTTTCCAAAGAGTCTGTAGGGAATGAAAGGTAGAATCTGATTGGTTGCTAGGAGCAACTGAGCCAGTTTCACTTTACACCATGTTTGATAAATAAATAATCTGCCCCATACCCTCACAGTTGAAGTGAATATGCCATGTATGTAGCTGTATATCCTGGCAGATAAGTGCTGGGGGAATAAAATGAACTCTGAGTCAAACTTCCCAACACCTCCCCCCCCCCAAGGTGGAGTGGGGTGGGGCAGTGCAAATAAACATTATGTGGACAGAGTGGGAACAACGGCCGTTGTTCCTGCATTAGCGGTCCCAAATAATTGATATGTCAATTAATTGTGCGGCCAATGGGGGAACAACAGCTGTTGTCGGTGTGGCATGCATTGATTTTAATGGCACGGGACAGGCGGCATTGCATTGATTTTAATGCAATGCTGTCCAGGCTGAAAAGAATGGCTATTGTTTTCATCGCAAACAGCAGCCGTTTTTTTTTTTTTTTAAATTACAGTGTGTGAACACACCCTAAAATAGGACCAAAACATGCATGTCAATTTAGATTAAGAGCCCTAATAAGGACAAGTACCAATTTAAGCAATGATGTGAGGCACTGCGGAATAAATTAGCTCTAAACTAATAATATAATTACTATTGTTATTATTAGGTGTACCAATGCATTCCAGCTGCACAATGACCAAATGGAAACTGTTTTGACCTTAGGTCATTGGGGACTTATAGTCACTCTATATGGACAAAAGTATTAGGACATTTCACTCTGAATCCATAGGCATTAATATGGAGTTTGCCCCGTCTTTGCAGCTATAACAGCTTCTCTTTCTCTATAACTTCTAAAAACGACCAAACAACCATATCTATCTATCTATCTATCTATCTATCTATCTATCTATCTATCTATCTATCTATCTCTATCCATATGTATTCTGTGGACCTTCAGCTTTCTTCCTCCTATTGAGCCCTGCGCCAAGGTTTTGCAAGTGGTCATTTGGTCATTTTTGGAAGTGTCTATAACAAGACTGTAACATTGTGATGGATAGTTCAAGTCTTGACTACAAGCCAGGCAGCGGACAATTCCCATTATGCGCCTACGCCTACCCATTAGCACAACACTGCCAGGTTAGTTCAACCTTCATTTATTACAACTGATCTCAAGGTACCCAATCTACTAGACTATATAGCACCCCTTTTGTGTGTTGTCTTTTGTCTCTTCTACGCCTATATACTCTTCTGGGAAGATTGTCTACAAGATGTTGGAATGCGTCTGGGGGGATTTTTGCTCATTTATACAAAAGCTAAGCCCTAAAAAAAGCCCCATAGCCTTATCTCTTCTGCACCAAGCCTTACATTTGCACCATGCAGTTAAACAGGTAAAGTGCACCTGGCATTTGGCAAACCAAGACTCATCCTTCAGACCACCAGACAGATAAGTTGGATTCTTCACTACTTGTATCTTCACTGCTCCCGAGTCCAGTGGCGGTGTGCTTAACACTTGGCTTTGTTCACAATTCTGCTTAACCATGGAAATCTATGCCATGGAGCGCTTTTTTTTGTGTTGATTTTAATTCCAGGTTTGGAACTCTACAAGGAACTTTCTTGCACAGTGTACCTATGTACATTTATGTTAAATGATTCATTATCATTTATTTAAACTAATCAAAACTTATTTGTTACTATGAATGGTTAATAACACTAGGTTACCTGTGACTATAAATTATATAATATATTACAGAGCTTAGATTGAAATGAGGGGACATTTATCTCTATACTAGGCTATTGCTATTACCTGTCACCTACCTCTAGTACCTGTGTAACAGAAGATACTGCATTCATAGTAGAGTGTGAATTTCAAATGAGTTTAATTCAACAATTCAGTAAATCTATAATTTCAGCTCTTCCAACAGTTCACTTAGGTTGTCATATAATATTCATCACGAGTTTCTTTTTCATTAGTGTAAGTGCACCCTGGCATTAAGATGGTGCATATAATATGTCAATGAAGCTGCTTTAGTATGGAAATGACTCTTGCTTCCTAGTTTTCGACGTGTGTGTATTTTCATAATGGTGAGCCTGTTGCAGCAGTCAATGCTGCTTACACCAAATCCACTTTAGAATATTTCATTCAACCATGATTCAAAAGAACTGACTCCCCAGATGGGACCGACAACAATTCACGAAGGCTCTGAACCACCACAGACATGTGGTGCTTAGAATAATAAAAGACTATAAAATTAGATTAGTTGAGTCTAATTTGGTATTGGTCTATTCCCCAGACACCAGTGCAGCTCTTGTGCAGATAAAGGCTGAAATTTACTACTGTGTCAGGACAGAGGACTGCAACTTCCAGTAAAAGAGGGGGGAAAAGAGGGATTGTGGGAGGTCGCTGAGGGCAGCAAAGTGACCTCACATGATTTACGGGCCTTTAGCTTAATGAAATTGTTTCAGTGACATGATGGTAAAAGCCTGTAATGGATTGGATGCCATAATGTAATGAAATTACTTCCCTTCTGCCTTTAAAAAAAAATGTTCAATTAATATTTACTGAGACCTGACAGACTTCAGTGTGTTATAGTGTGTGCGGCTCTTTCAGACAGCCCGTATCTACAGAGAGAGCAGCACTCTACAAATGAGTCTCCTCCTGGGTGACGAGCATAGACTGCAAAGGGGGTGGAGGGACACCTTAGTGACAAGAAAGCCTGGACCCTGGTTCTCTAAGGCAGCTTTGTTACCCAGCCATCCTTTTGACTTTTCCTTCCTTCCTACAGGCAACTGGACAACAACCAGATTAGCTGCATTGAAGATGGAGTCTTTCGAGCTCTGCGTGACTTGGAGATTCTGTGAGTTGACTTCTTGTGATTTCTTGTCTTGTCTGTATGTCCGTGTGTTCACATCCTTTCATGCTGCAGTGCTAAGAGAGAGCGAGAAAGAGAGAGAGAGAGAGAGAGAGAGAGAGAGAAAAAAAAAACCTGCCTGTGTGCCTCCTTTCTGTTCCTGTAGCCTGCTGAAAGTGTTTCAACCAGTGAAAGTGAAATTTCTCACCTCCCACAGAGTGGGGTTACTACTAATGAAGCCACAATCGAGGATTTCTCTTCAGATGCTCTCAATGAGCCTTTACTATGGCATATTGAGGCTAGGTTGTGCTGGACTGATGCATCTGAGCAGCACATGTAATGCAGATAACCTTTCCTCAGGTCCCTGAAGGAGTTAATAGGTCTGAGATCGCTCGCACACATACACAAGTTGGGGATGTGGCACAGAACAGCACATGGTTAAGGTTTTATCACAATGCATGGCTTAAATCAATGGAACGAATATCAGCCTGCATGCATTCACACCACAATCACCTTGTATGCCATACACTTGTACGGGCATATCTTCATTCTCTACTGTATTTGGACTATAGGCATTGGTGCAGTAATATACATGTGTCTGATCCTTCTATAGGGTTCATCATGTAACCTTTCCACTTCATTTGTCATCTAAGAAAAGGTCGCCATTTATACAGGGGGCAAAATCACCAAAAGCCAGAAATCCATTTTTGTCTATTCAGCTATTTTTGGTTTTTGGTTTATTTTTTTTCCAGTGTTTTTGTATATGATGTATGTGGTAGTGAGCATGTGCAAGATCAGAATGCCTAGTGAACTCTGTAGTACAAATGAACTGGCAAGGCCTCGCTGAGACACGTGAAGAGGTTATATAGAGGCCATGATGCCAAGCATGTGGCACAGAGATATATTGTCAGCAGATACAAAAGTATATATATTGTAAGTAAGCTATACTTATTCTTACTTTCTTATATATTGCATACATGTCTTGTTTATTTTATGGTTTTTTATTACTAACGTATTTAATTTATATTGCTATTATACCTATTCACAAAGGGTTAATAGTTTTAGTGCCAATTCACAGTAATGGAATAGAATCCCCTAAAAAAAGTCCAATTTTGTGAGTTCCCATTGCCTTTAATTTCAAGTCCTGATGTGGTAGATTTTATATGCATATAGCTTTACAAAAATATACCCCATATGCTTTAATAGACTTGCAGACTGCTTTACAATTCACTGTCAGAAACGGACTATAATGTTGATAATACAAGTCGGGTAGAAATAAAATGCACTTTACCAGTGGAGTGTGACAGCATAATCATAATTGCAGTAAAGAAACACAGACATTGCTGTAACACATCAAGTTGTTTTCCTATGGAAAAAAAAAACATAAAAATAAACATTTAACACATCCATGCAGAGAAAATCAATTGCAAGTCTTAGAAAATTCAAAGCACGCGGATTGCCAATACAATCTCTAGTATAGGCATGTGGTAATAAACTCATTGATCTAAGTTGCTGAGTGCTGGATAGTATGCTGTAGTAGTAGTAGTATGGGGAAATAAAACATGGGGGTGGCATAGTGCCCTCTGAAGCCAATGCCAATAGTTTGAGCTTCAAACTACAACAGAAATCAAAGGAAATACAACAGACTGATACTACTGAGAAGCCTGACTACTAATACAGTAGTAAAGGCAAGAATGAAGCAAAATATAATGAAGCTTAATAGATAATGGAAATACAAGTAAAATTATAGGCCTATATGGAGGCCATTTAGGTGACTGGGAGTCAGTTACAGCTGGTATAGATCATGGGCAATGTATTCTAATACTTCGAAAATATGTTAAAAAATAATCGAATATGCATATGCAGAGTATATTCATTAGGATGAATGTGCATAAATGTTGCAAATTGTTGGACTGAAAAAAATCTTTGCATCTACATCTTACTGTAGTTCAAGGCCAACTGTATCCAGGTGCTGTATGTAATTCAATTGAT